>NC_086330.1:163513272-163816302 GCF_032445375.1 Bacillus rossius redtenbacheri | reverse complement strand
ATTACACGAAAATTTTAATATAAAAAAAGTCTCATTTGACATACCATTACGTGCGTTACGTTCCTTAATGTTTACAAAAGGGACTAAATAAGGATTTATATTGCTACACCTGTGTCCACCATCTTGACGACTTCCACTCGTGGGTAAAGTAAAGCAAAATAATCGAACATGTTCTATTGCGGTTTTGGCTAAGACTTCGGAAGGGAACTGAAGTGTTACCTACAAGAGAGCAGGCGCGCAAACAGAAAATTGGTGTTAAAACTGCTAAGGAAATGGGTATCGTGTGGGGCTGGCTTCATGTAGGGGAGGGTGTATGGGTGTTGGAGGGGAGAGGTAGATGGTGGCCCCGATTTTAGGGGAATGAGAAGGGAGGAGTTGAGGAGGGGTGGATATTTCGACGCAGAAAGAAGTCCGCCGGCTGTCGTCAAAGTCAAAGCGGTCACCGCGGCCTCCGACGGCGCTGACGTCAGCCCAGTGCGTGCGATGATCTAATTGTAGTGTTATTGGACTGTACTTGAAGCGCGAACTTCTTCAAACTCCCTCCCCCCCATCTACAGCCTCTCTCCAATCCCTCTCTCTTCGCACCTTCCTCCAGCAAATAACACGGGGCAGAAGAAAGAAAATGCCGCAGGAAAAATCTGCTGGGTGCGACATACTCCCCCCTTCCCCGCCATGTTTCCTGTCATTGAAAAGACCTGCAAAGTGTGGACGTAACCACAAAGCGAGGGTGTTTGTTCTGGGGACGGACGACGTTTTTTTTATCTGGTCATGTTGCCAGCTTGCGATCCTCCCGCATTCCCTGTTGCCCGGAAAAGTAATACCGGTTTAAAAACAAATTTATACTTTTAAACTGGTTAAATTATGCAAACTTGACAACCTCATCTCAAAGAAAGAAAGAAAAAAAAAGAAAACGGAGTTTTGCGTTATAGAATCCTATGTAAGTTCTCCGTCACAAATATTTTATTTTTATTTTTATGTTCGCTAAATAATAACACGGGCAGTGTGTATAGGTTCTTTTAACAAGCTGAAAAACCAAATTTAAAAGAGAACAGAAAAATAAATAATGTTTAATGAAGGAAAGTTTAAAGACAAGTAGTGGACGGTAATAAAGTGACCAACCTATTTCCTCAGTAGGTCAACCTCCGTAGCGCCGTCGGATGTTCGCTAGCTCATAATGCGAGGAGTCCTAGGTTTGAGACCCTTGTTAGGACTATGTTTAGTAATAGTAACGTCATTCCCTGCAGCAATGAAGTCGACATCACTGTGAGAGTCTAAATTTTCTGATGTGAATGAATCTGGAAAACTATCTATAACAAGTAAATAAATTGAGTGCAACACATGTTAGTGATTAAAATAACCAGCGAGCCAAACATTTTTAATTAAAGTAAAAAGATAGTAGTCACAGGTAGTTTTCGGAATCGATAACTGTACACTTAAGTAACAGATCCATCTCTGGTGGCTTGCGGGTCAAGAGGCCCACGTTAGATCCTCGACCGGGGAGGGGAGTGTTTAAGCCTTTTAAAGCCTTCATCCTGGGTTCAGGACAGGGAGTTTTTGATGACCCTTTTACCATCATCCTGCAGAAGGCAATGGTAAGCCATGGCAGGATCACCCTGACTTGGCAAGCATAAAGACTTCATAACACCCAGTAATGGGTAAAACAACTCATCACCATTCACGTCAAGAACCTATGGCCGTGTCCCGACACAGACTACCCAGTTGAGAGAGTGTTTGTGTCAAAGAGTGGGGGCGAATCATAATGAATACTGCATCACTGATGGTTGCAAAGGGGTGATATTGAAGTTGGATGCAGCGCGAGAGAACTGTGTAAAGACCCGCAAGAAAAAAAAAACATCCGGACCACGTAGTAGTGGAAAAAAGCCAATTCAGGCGTGCCTGATGGTTCGGTATGTTTTGGTCATGTGGTTAGAACTAATGGTTGATGAGCCCAAAAGTGGCCGAGCGTGGTTACCCGCGTGGTTCTTGCCAGTCCAGCACAGGCTGTTGTGATGCCCATTCACCTCCATGCCGCGGAAGGCATGCCGAACCACTGCGTGATCATCTCGCCGTAGCAATACTCCCGGCGCGATCAACCCACCACCACCATCATCATTCCAGGCACTTTGGTTCCGCACATTTCTGTGAAATACAACAATGATGATATCAGTGTATATGTAAAAAGACGATAAAATACGTGCACGTTGTTGGAGTTACTAACATATTAGCCTTAGAATCCAGATGCGAAGTGTGGAAGAGCCATCTATTCCGGAGGTTTTAAGATGATACAAAACCCTCCATATAAAGTCCAAAATGTAAATTACGCGTTTGCGACGTCTTGAGAAGCCTGATTCAAAAGTATTAAATTTTAACATTAACACACGTTGAGTAGCACTAATAAATGTAAAGCCCGAAATAAATTTTTTTATTAACATTTATTTGTATATTTTTTAGTCCGTGAAGTTAGTTTGCAAATAATATCGCGAATGGAAGTGTAAAATAAAGTTTTTTCTCTTTGAAATATAACTTATATCAATAAGAAATATTTAAAAAAATTATTTTGTTACAATATTAAACTCTGTAGTCTCCCCGCTCAGAGTCCAGGAGGCTTGGAATCATATTATTCCCAGGACAACTCAACTGAAAATTTCATCGAACAGCATTCGACTTATTAACAAAATTGAACGAGCGAAGACTCGCCACACGCGCTAGATAAAAAAAGTTGTAATAACGATCACGGGTATTTCCTCGTTTTGGTCATAAATTTTTGGCATCGTGGCGTGAGGTAGTAACTTTATGCGCAGTCAGCGATTCACGTCCTGTTTCGACCGTTGGCCATGTTTTCTTCATCCCTCACCGCCCCTCCCCGGTCTTCCCAAAGGGCTGACACAAATTGGGAAGAATGTTCTTCCTCCCTCTTCGGCAGCCACGCGGAGATAGCGGCGTCAGAGGCGCAACTCATGGCGGAGGGTAATGTCTCATAGCCGCCCCGCTGCCCCCCCCCCCTCCACTTGACCATCCCTCAGCCTGGAGGACAACAACAGAACTTATTCTCGCGGTCCGAGATCCCTTCTTCATGGATCACCATCGATTGTTCCGTGTAATCGTCTATAGCGCATCTCATCCTTAGATTGCAGTGTGCTTTTATATGGCCATTTAACTCTTTCTTACGAAATGCACGATTTCTGCTATTAGCGCTGTCCTTTGTTTCGGCGTGATGTTGCCAGTTGCACGCCATAGAGCGCGCTAAAGTTTTAGACACGACTATATATATATATATTTGTTTAATGCTATTTGGTAAGATAAAATTTGGAATGAGAATTGTGGAAATACATTTGTCTGGTGTATTTCATTAATACCATCATCTGATAACATTTTTTTTTTTTTCATTTCTAAGGAGATATAATTAGAAGATAACATCTTGGTTTAAACAGTTTTTTTTAACATTTTGTTTTTATCATTTAATTTTAAGAAGTATGTCTCTTTTCAGAATTGCTTATTCTTTAATGGAATGACTTGTTATTAACAGTGAGAGACTGCTACAAATACTTTCGCCTGTGAAATAACTATCGGTGTTTAGCATTTAATTTTTTTTTTGCAGAACGACTGGTACTTAAATAATACTGACGGTAGACATTATGAATGGTATTAGAAAAACAAAGAAATAGTGTAATTAAAAATATATTAAAACGATGGTTTACAAAATAGGACTTTTAATTTTGATCACCGGGTAGCATCAATTCAGCAACAAAGTTTGCCATTTCCTCTGTACTGCAATCTAAGCATGAAACAGACCATAGCTTCAGCTATCCTGTACCTACTACGAGTGTTTGCGTTGGCCGATTCCTTGCGTGAGAGACCGGGAAAAATCGTGTATTCATTTCTCGTTGTGCTAACATCACGTTGCTGCTGCTGTAAAGAGATATGCAAGGTTCGCGATATTATTTGCAGAGGGGCTGGATATAAAACACTATAGCCTGTACTTGAGCTACGTTCTAACTGGACCACAGGTAATTTTGACACGCCCCCCCCCCCCCCCCCCCAAGGAACGACAAACCAGTAACAATACCACAAATGTCGAATGATCCAATCACATGCCATTCGACCTGAAGGTAAAATGTGGTACGACCCGAAAGTGAGTAGGGTTTATCCTCACGCCAGGAAAAAACGCTAATTGTACTATTATTTACTCGTATGTATTAGTTTTTGATGTACGATGACTAGAGGATGGAAAAATTCGTAGGGTCAATGGCCTCTAGGATGGAATCCACAGTCCTTTGATACTTGGGCGAAAGTCACATGTTCAGTGCCTACTGACCTAAAAATTGATTTGGGGGGGGGGGGGGGGGTGGGGGTGGGTTATGTGATTGAATACTTCTTTATTTGAGGGTTTTTTATTCGGTTAATTGTGAGACAGAAGCAGAAGCAGCAAAAATGTGTACACGTTTGAGGTTTAAATTGTCCAGAAATGAATCCGCGAATTTTTCTGTTCTCTAAGGATGACCACGGGCGGCTACAGTCCCGCTACAGCCCTTTCATTACTCAAGCACCTGCAGTCTCAACATTACTTGAGATTAATGAGCAAAACCATTGTCGAGTAAAATTACTTGCAAACTTAAGTGCAAACAAATAGCCCTAGACATTCGTGTATGAAGGGAGAAAAAAAAAACATGTTGAACTCGCATATGCTAATTGAGAAGCAATAGGAAAGAGGAAGAGATGAGAAACGCAAAGATACGAGGAAATTACAAAAGGAGGAAGGTGAAAAGGTGTTAATAAAGAGGGACTTAACATAGAATGTTACTTGCTGAGCAGGTTTATACATGAGACGCAAATGAGAGTGTGAAACAAATACGCCCTCCAGGTTGTCTTTAAAACTTTGTTGTAAGGAGTTTATTTTTGAAATTTTCCGTCTGAGTGTCTCCAAACCCCTCTTTTCTCCACCCCTCCCCCCAGACACCCAGGTGAGGTCCTTCTCCAAAAGTAAATGGCTGAGGGACTCCGAAAGTCTAGGACCGCTGGCGGATCAGGGTGTCTTGTAAACTAGCTCCTGTGGGTAGATGCGCTGACAGCAATGCTGGCTATTAAATGAGTTTCGTCGTGACCTATACGAGTAAGCAATGTTCTACAACTGTACGTACACTGAGACGGATCTCACGGAACAGAGTCTCTGCAATGGCACGCAGACAGAGACGGACCCGTGCGGATTAGCTCGGCAATGCTGAGCTCTTCCTTTTAGGTAGCTCCGTTCGACCACTGAACTGGCTGTGGTGGTAGCCATGTTTGTTTATGTTCTAAATACGTTAAAAATTGTTTCAAGCGGAAGAATATATAGTGTTATATTATAAATTTGTCGTTTATTTTTATTATAGGTAAATATTAATTCTGCTCTTGCCGTGATCTCGAAGCATAATATTATTTTAATGAAATTAATATTTTCTAACCTTCTAATGCAATCTCATCGGTTGCCATTTGTTAAGTTACCGTGCGTAGTGGAAGCAGGAGACGGGACAGTGAAATGTTGAGTGAGATCCGTCTCGGTTTACGTGGCAATCCAGAACGGGCCTAATACGCTAAACCGAAGTAAAGGTAATATTTGTGGCGATATCTAATTTCTATAAAGCCCTTTTTTTAATAACTGCTGCAGGAAAGTTGTAACCTACTACGAAAACGTGTTTGTTTCAAAACAGTTTTCAACAGGACGCAGTTGTCTCAACGTTAACCACGAACTTTCAGCAGCATTCGCCTTAGCCGTTCAAGAGTAGAACCCTCTTTTCTCATCGGTCGCAGCCTACAACAAAAAAAAAGTGTCAAACACGAACACGGGTTTTAGGGGACCCGCCTAGTCATGGGTGTTTCTGTGTTAGTGGGCCGGGATGATAAGTGCGACGCTCACTGGTGCTTCACTCGCGGTAATGCCTCTAAGCGCAAGGCTGTGAACTGGCGCACAGTCTTCTCGTCGTGCATGGGACAACTGTGAGACTTAAGTGCTAACCTTAGCAATGTAAGGCGTATAAATTAAAATTAAGGTGCAATGCAAATCCCTTGAGTACTTTCCAGAATCTGTACAGAACTGTTTCATGCCTAAAAACTAAATAAACCACGTATTTTTAGCAATTTTTTCCCTTCTAAAAATACAGTTTCAAAACGAAATACAGAAACAGAACGACCTCCCTCAGCGTTATCTTAAATGTTTTATTTTCTTTTGAAAATAGACCCCACTGATATCTTGGTCAGATTTAAAATTATTTATTATTTATTAACTATTTGTTTTAATCTCTCTGCACTAAGGTAAGCGAGGAACTTAATAAGATGAATTTTGCCGCGAAACAAAACCATTTATGTTTTTAAAAGTTATTATTTTATATTTATACACTTTTAAAATTTGAGTATTTGTAGAGTCTAGACTCTACACATTTGTTCATATAAAAGTCAGTGTCCATTGTCCAGTGGCAGCCTATTTAACCGTCTATTTGGGTGGGTTATATGGTATTTATTCGTTATTTTCTTATTGATGTTATGTGTTACATGGGATGTAAAACAGTGAAAATGACATACTTTCTTAACTTAAATTAGTATCATATTAAAGGAACCTTTAAAAAATAATACGAATTTGGTGATTTATAGTCATAGTGGAAAAAATAATTAATACAACAAAAGCAACAAATTTAGTGTACCAAAGGGTTCATTATGTACCTAACCATTTTTTTTAGTAAATCTTCATGTGTATATTCCGCTTTGGAGACAAAACGAAACGACATTTACACTACATGTCAACATTTTTAAAACATTTTTTTTTCTTTTAGGCAATCTGTAATCTCTTAATACGAGAAATGAAACGTAGTATCTACTAAAGATATTAGATATTGTATCGAAGCTTTGCGCTATTAGCAACAGCACTGCACCGTGGAAATCGGGGACAGAGACCCAGGTTTTGGCAAAGGAGCAGATGAAGAGGCGGGAAGGCGTATCCCAGGAAAGTCGCGCCGGAATCCAATTTTTAGTCGCCGGTAATGGAATGCGCCGAGCATATTCCGCGGGATAACCCGAGCGGAGCGCAGGGGGAAGAGTGGGGTGATGCAAAAGGGTTGTGGTACAGAAGGGAGAGGGGGTGGACGAGGTGCGCGCGCGACGGGCGTGGCCTCGCACTGCGACATCGGCGCGGCTCGCCAATGGGCGGGCCGCGGGTGGGCGTGGCCAAGGCGGCGCGCGTCGACTCCCCCTCCTCGCGGCCTACAGAACGGACCGGCGCCCTGGCGACCTCCGGCGCCAGCATTTCGCGTCCGTCTGCGCCCCGGGCAGGGTCGCGATCCGCCGCGCGCGCCGTCCCGTCACGTGACTGGAGTTGCTGTTGTCGCTCAGGTGATGTGACCACGCGGCGATGGAGGCCGACGACAACAACCACCTGGCCGACCAGTACGTCCAGGAGTTCGTGCTCGACCACCTGGAGGACTCGATGAAGAGGGAGCACAGCCCCGAGGCGGAGATGGTGCTGGGCGGCTCCCCGCCGCCGCAGCGGCTGCCGTCGCTCATGCTGACTCCCAGCGGCGGCCACATCCTGGCGCACCACACGCACCACACGCACCACCTGCTGACGCCGCCGGGCGAGGAGCCCGCCGCGCACCACTACCAGATGCACCCGGGGGTGCTGATGAAGACCCCGGCGGCGGGCGGGCTGGCGCAGCACCCCGGCACGCCGCCCGACACGCCGCCCGTCAGCAACTCGCCGCACCTGCCCACCAGCCCCTACCCGGACCACCAGCACCCGCACATCGCGTCCGTGAAGGCGGCTCCCGGCGTGTCGGACTACAACATGGCCTGGCTGACCAACCAGCTGCGCTACGGGCCGCAGGGCGGGCAGGAGCCGCTGGACCTGAGGCCGCACTGCGGCGCCGAGCCGGGCGACGTGTGGGCCGACCACCCCACTGTCATCGCCGGCGGCGGGGGCTGCCGCAAGCTGCTGCCGGCGGCCGACTACCTGCACGACGAGCCCCTGGGCAGCAGCCCCCGCGGCACGCCGCTCAGCTGCGGCAGCAGCTCCGTCATGTCGCCCCTGAGCCACCACCAGCAGCACCCGGCGCACTACACCGTCGAGGACATCCTCAACGACGACGCGCTCATGTCGCTGTCCGTGCGCGAGCTCAACAAGAAGCTGCACGGCTTCCCGCGCGAGGAGGTGGTGCGGCTCAAGCAGAAGCGGCGCACCCTGAAGAACCGCGGCTACGCGCAGAACTGCCGCTCCAAGAGGCTGCAGCAGCGCCACGAGCTGGAGATGACGAACCGCAGCCTCCAGGCGGAGCTGCACCGCGTCAAGATGGAGCTGGCGCGCGTGGTGCAGGAGCTGGACCACTACAAGCAGCAGCACCAGCCGCCGCCGCCGCCGCAGCGCCGCCTCGCCGCCGCCCCCGCCTCCGGCTCGCCGGACTTCTACCTGTGACGCCAGAGGGGCCGCCCTCAAGCCTGGGCGCCCCCGCCCCCCTCCCGCTAGGACTCGTGTGTCGCCAGGACAGTCCACTTCCCTCCGAGTCCATACACTGAGCTGTGTTCCAACCAACATGGCTGCGTGGTCTTAAGGCTTCACGGAAGCTATCACGTTCAAATGCCGCTGTTCCAATTCACCACGCACTCCTGTATGGTGCCCTTCCAGCCAAGGGCGAAAGGATAGCCCCTTCTCGATCCATAGATATATTGTTGACGAACAAAAGCGTTGCAACACAGGTTCATTGCGACGAATGAGAACACAGCTCTTAGTATATTCTGGCCTCAGAAACATTTGCAGTCAATTGTCTGATTTAATAAAATTTTTTTATAATGTGTCGATCCACGTAGGCTATACCTATTATTAAAATTAACCACATGTGTTTTAACTGGAACATAAAAAACAGGGTTTATTTAGCAAACAAAATTTTGTGTTGAGTTTATTATGTTCAGTTAAATTTGCATTCAGTGTTTGTGGTCTTTTTAAAACAATCAGTGAAATCATCAGTACATAATTTAAGTATTAATTTACACTTTAAAGTTAAGTTGTGAAAACATATACATTTAAAAGCTACAATTATCGGTTATAAAGCGCATGACAGCTAAATAAAATTTTAGAGTATAGGTAAGAAATTATTTTCACATACACATTTTCGTCCATGGTGTTTGCGAATTTAACTAACTTTGCTACTTAAGAGGCTATTGGGGAGGTGTCACTTTAATGTAAAAAAAAAAATACTTTTCTACTGTGCGAGAACTTTCAAACGCGCGTGTGAAAAGCTTTGTGCCAACTTTTGACTAATTATCATAGAGGTTGCTGCTCTTTTGTGGAGAAACACACTTTACTGACTTCATATCACTAGGTTATATGCTTCAGGAAATGTTTTCCTCAAGTTCGTGTCATCAAATACAATAGTCGTGGACGTAACTTTACCTGCGAACAATCGTGCAGTTTACGAGCAGCATAAAATTGACACACAAATATATGAAACTAAACTACGACTATGTCCGCACTTTTAAGGCGTAAATGTTTTTTTATAAGAGATTGCAGTTTTATTCAGTTAGATGTTTTACAGGTAATTCATCCTGAGTTTTGTTCCTACTTTTTTTTACAAAGGAAACGGAGGCACGCAGTGTTATGTTTTGGCAAAATCTTTGTTGCACGAAAGTTTTAATTTTAGGAATAAAATAAGTCATGTGAAAATAGCTGTATCACATAGGTACAAACACCCATTATTGGTTTTTCTGTAGCAATACCAATAATTATTTGCTTAACTCACAAATTTATCTTTAATTAAAACTCAATAGACCTGTAAACCTTATTTTTATTGATAAGATTTTTTACTTTAAATGAACTGAGAATTGGATAATGCATACTTGTAAATATGTTACGTCATAATTTTGAAGGCATTAGACATACGCTGTTTGTTTTCTTGTATTTTCCATAATAATTATTCGTGTAAAGAAATGGAGTTCATGATTTAGAGAAAAAAATTATTTGTAAAATCTTTTAACACTTGAATGGAATATAAATGTAGGGGTTTGTATCTGTCTGAATAGGTAATAATAGCACTACGTTGGGTTTAGATATTTAGTTGTCAGTTATTTGTTTTATACGTTTTGTCAAGATTTATTCCATCAGCGTATTCGCAGTGTGCTACAATGTAATTTTTTACATTTTCATTGTATGAGACGTGTTATCAGTTGACAAAGTATGTAGGCCTTAAACGTATTAGGGCGATATTATATTCTTGTATGACAGTGTTTATGTTAAACTGGCAGTTAGGGAGATAAGTATGTTTTTCTCTTAGCTTAAAAAACTTTCGTGCTGTCTTTTAATTTTTTAAGTTCTTGGTTCTAAAAACTTTCTGATGCTGGTACCAATATTAGTTCACCCTTTTTCTTAACAGCAGTTATTAGACGAACTTATTTTGGTGATGCACGAATATCCTAATAACAATTATAGACGTTCGATCGCTGTGCAAATGTACCTGAAGAAATTTGTGTGTAAATAAATACATGAAAGCAATGATGCATTAAAATAAACATTTTAATGAACTGCATGCACAAATTGAAAAAAAATATCTTTAACATGTTAAAATAATTATATGTAGTACATTCTTAGAATTTATGTAAATTGTAATTCATTTTTGTTACTCCTTAAATATATACGGAATCATAATTCTCAAATATATGGTTTGCATTTATTTATCTCAGCCAAAAAATACCAAGCGTGAAACATTTACAAAAACCCATTAGCAAAAGTATGGTTTACTAGAAGAGATTTATAAAATTATAGAAGTTTGAAGGTTTGATGGTTTATGATTTTTCAATTACCTTGATTTAATCGTCTATCATGTTTTTGGATGAAACGCAGACACATTAACAACGTAAGTTGCAAAATTAGTTAAACAGTTTTGTTTTAAAAAAACACTGTTTTGTAATAATCTTTGATTAGAAAATTATTTACTTTGCGCTTTGCAGCCAGACTCTTTTGGACTGGTTTACGTGTAATGAATCGTTGAATTCAATGTCTAAACTTAAAACCCCATATTTATTAATTGAAGATTTTATTATTTTTAGCTACCAAAAGTTTATTTAAATAATGGAATTTAAATGCCCAGTTAATTATGACTAAAATATTACCTATATATTAACTTAGTATGTATAATCTTATATAAAAAATATTTTTGGGTCTTAACTTTAGTTAAAGTTTTTGAAAATAAAAACAATTGAAAGAATCTATTATTTTGGTTCGCAAAAACTTAAAACAGGATGATAAATTAAATTTCTAACTTAAAGTTAGCAGGAATATTCATGTTTTGGTTAAAATTATGTGTTAGAAGATTAAAATTTCTTAAGTTTATTCAAATAAATAATTCTTTTAAACATGAACGTTGTAGCAAAACATAGTTATTGCTTATTGCTTACATACTATCAGTTTAAGTGATCTGATTTCACATTATTATTTTTACCGTCTATTACTATTAATCTTTTCATAAAATAGATATTTTCAGTTATGGTTGCATAATTTAAATGTATTATTCTCAACTGGTCAGTAGATGGTTTTTAAATTTTTCTTTTAAAATACTCTTTATTGGATAGATTCTCATCTTGTTTTTACAAGGAAAAATTTTCGATTTTAATTAAAAATTTCGTATAGTTTCAGAAAAATTGATTTCCAAACGCTGAATAATATTGTTACATGTTTATACAATTTAATTAATTAAATTATGAAATTCGTTATTTTATGGTAGTACAGTTATGATTTCCATTAGGACAATTTTACGTTTTTTCTCTAAAAGATCGCTTAATTTGCTATTTTAATTAATTATTTATTCGCCCCTGCTGCTTTAGTGTCTCGTTGAAATTGAAGAAAAAATTCAAAAATATTTTTAATTTGCAATATTTGAAATTATTTATGCAATATTGGGCCAGAATTCTTTGGTAATATTTTTATTACAACTAAATGGACTTACATTAAGACTTTTAATTTATGTACTCTACAAAGAGCTCAAAGCTATCGCAACTTTCAGTACATATACACAATAGCTTTCGCAATGTTCTCGGTAAAATTTCTAAATATATAATGGAAGTAATTAACCTAGACTCCTAAATTTGTTTAGGAAAACGTCAAATCCATACATTCTGTACCATTTTGTGTGGCGAATTTCCCGTGCAATTGTATGACTGGATAAACGTTCATTACAGGTTTTAAGAGTATTGTCAATCATTTATTGCAGGGATGAACGATTAGTCTAGGCAAGGAAACGTTAAGACTGCGCAGTTGTTAAAATTGCATATAATGTGCTGCATTTATCAACACGTGGTAAAAGTGGTACAACTGCATGTTAACCTGACGAAAGATTAAAAAAAATTTTCATGTGCAAGTAAAACTTGAATGATTATGTAGATATTATGCTCCTCATTTTTGAAAGGACGCCATGACCTCTGTCGTTCTAACAATAAACATATCGAGTTGCCGCATCTTTTAACATGCACGTACTTTAAAATCATTGCATTTTTCTCCAATTTTTATTTATAGTGTAAGAAATTTCTGGGAACATTTCGAAACATTTATTGAGCGTTATTTAACTGTACATTATACATAAATTGGCTTTACAAATACCGTAAATCAGTTTGAATAGTATCAGAGGGGTTAAAAGGATAAAAAATTGTTACCATAATATTTTAAAAATTAATTAGAAAAAAGAATTATACGTAGTTAAATGTATGATTCTTTCCTGCTGTATTAAGTTAAAAAATATAATGTTACCCTCTTTGGATCCTATTCACCCCTCTGATCCTATTCACCCCGTTTTACATTATGGTACGTTTTCTATGCATTTGACGTTTTCTTGAACAAATATTGGAGAAATATTTTTATATGGTATAATTTATACACAATTACATGTTTATAAACCTTACCAGAAATATTTTTTATAGAATACGTGTCTACACTGAACACTGACAACCTAAAAGATACTGAAAGAGTCCAGAAAGGGAGCATGAGGCAGTGAAAGTGGAGCCAAACAAACCGGAAGTTTGTCAGACAAGGATTGTATGGTTGCTATTATTAATATGAATACTTAATGTTTCTTTATAAGCAAAAAACGATGTTTTCAATATGGCGAAACAGCTGTATACATATCCCTTCTCTCTTGGCTTCATCCCCCTATACATTTTTATGTGGCTTTGTGTTACCCATGTGGTAAAAACCTACGTTAATTACCTTGAAAACAGATACCTTCATTTCTCGTACTTGGACTCAGATTCCACCATAGCAAAGGAAGGTAAAACTAAGGTTTGTTTCTAATAAAATGGTACCAGTGATGCAGTGATGCAGTCCACATCTTAATATCAAGTGCAGTCGCTTAAAGGTTTCAAACCACATCGCTTCTGCAATGTTCGGTCGTCTTCGTCGGCAGCGCGCCTTTATTGGACTTCAATAACAACTGACACTGTCATTGCATCGTGGGATATGGAAGTTTAAGTTGCATGGCTACAGCCCCGTAACATTGTTTTAACTGATCCTTATCACTTAGGAAAAAAAAGAAAAAAAGTAAGTAAACTTATTTTACTTCATAAAAATTCGTGTTATAAAATGAAACAGAAGAGTGAAAAATTTATTTGAAAAATGTTATTCGTATAGACTTTTGCGATATTATTCGGCAACACACAAGGCTGCAAACTTCATACATTAAAATACCTGATGTCATTGGATAGAGCGTTAATTGATAACGGACTAGAAGTAGAAACCAATCACAAACTTGCAAAAAAAAACACTCTGCAACAGCCTATCAGCAAACGACACTGCCTTGATTATATTAAGCTATTTTAAATTTCTTTACCGGTCCCAGAACATAACGCCAATTTTGTAGGCCTTTAGTCATGTCTAATGACATTCTATAAATTTATAATGTGTTTATAATTCAACCTTTTATACTAATGATCGACACACCGTTTAATTTTTGTTGACATTAAATTTTCTGTTCTTGTGGTTACCGGGAACCAACCTCAAGACTATTTTTCGTTCTCTTTCTTTCAAGTCTAAATAGTGGATATTCCTCTGAACAGTTCCTGTGAAGCCGCGCATGCGTTGTGATGAGTGCGTTTGTCAACTCTCGCGCGTTCGTTGACAAACCCGCTCTAGTTGGGGCAACAGCGCTGTTGCATCACTGCTAACTGTAAACACTATCCCCCACCTCACCCCTCCCTCTCAGTAAGCCTAGCCCAACCTCTTCACCATACACACATGCTCCATACACCTAGTCAAAAACATTAATCATATTATGTCTTTTTAATCACACGCCATATTGATGAGTTCTAGCCGCCTCCGCTACATCATGTATTCACACAGACCTGAAAATTTCTCTTTATTTTGAAATACAGGCCAGAATATATACCAGTTTACGCCTGAACGTCTTTTTTACTGAGCCACGGGAAGGGCTGTGTATTTTCGCAAAAAAAAAAAATTATAGACCAGATGTGTGTTGAAACTTTGTTTCATTGTCTGTTTTCGTGGTTGGCTGGTTTTATTCCAGGCTCATGTCTGGTGTCAGCACACCAATCACAGCCATCCAGTGCGGAAGCAAACGCTTTCTGACTGGCCCGGCCGAATAGGGCAATGGTTACTCTTGCAGACGGCCGCCAATTACAAGAAAACAACCACTAGAGCGGTAACACTGTACTACAGTCTAATGAACGTTCAGATTATTTCACCGAAAATAAATATCCCTAACCATGGGTAAACTGACACCCCCATAAAATAAAATAAACCAATAATAAGATAATTTAATTTTTATGTAAATGCGGTCGGAAAGTAAAATGTTACAGCAACTAATGAACAAAGACATTGACTTTTATTTCAGTCCAAATGTTGTGTGTATTTTAGTTGGTTGTAGAAAATAACGCGAATGTGATTTTTAAATTATGTAAGCATGGGTGGGAGAAGTATTCAGTTTCTTTAAGTTTATATTATTATTTAATTCGCGCACATGCCATCCAGACTGAAGCATTATTTGGACCTTAACACAGCACACACTGCACCAAACTATGAATAAATGTTCCCGCTAATATCACGATTGTTTTGTACCGTTTCTATCTGACTACATTAAATATACATCCAAATTTTTTTCTTGAATGTGTGCTGCATATGATGCTAGATAATATTCAGGTGAACTATTTTAGGCTGTAAAGAATTTGAATGACTGTCGGTTAGGCTGGAATGTTAGGATGTCAACGGTTTACCTACGAGTTAATTCATTTAAAGATCACGGTTAGAGACCGGAAAACTTCGCGGATCCATTTCGTGGTAGGCTAGCATTCAAACAGTATTACAGTAGTACCTTTGACCTGGTTCTATGATTAGCCCACAGTTTATGTGAAGGGATATGAGTCAGTAAGAAACTCTCATAAATGTAATTATCGAATCACAGGCAACCCAGGTTAGTTATGTTTTAAAAAGCGACCAATGAGCAGGGGAAACTTTCCCAAGTGTGCATAGAACTATGAAGTCTACCCTGGAAGTAATCGAAACTGCGAATTTTCCCAGTCCCTAGTAATGGCTAGACATAGGGAAATTTCACGGATTTATTTGGTCGCAAGCTAGAATGCAAATCTACATATTAGTGAAGTGTTCATGATTGAACCTCAGTTATCTGGCCACGCCCCTATAAGACCGTGAACCAACGATGCCCAGCTATGAAAGAAGTAAGCGAGTCAGGTAGTGACTATTAATGAGAGCAAAGAGGTTAACACTTAGACATCAGCCAAAGGAAAAATAAACGTTAGTAGTGCAAACATAAGGCTTTCAATTCTAGCCTGACACCAAACGAGTTCGCGAAATTTCCGTGTCTCCATACTTATGGCATGCCAGGCGTTCTAGGCAAGACAATTCGCGGTGTTTTGTCGTCGCCTTCCACAGTACGGATCAGAAGGGACAAATCAACACTCTGTCCTGAGCCAGGGGACAAATCAACACTCTGTCCTGAGCCAGGGGACAAATAAACACTCTGTCCTGAGCCAGAGGACGGAGTTTTTCCTCCAATGACAGTTAATATCCGACTAAACGCTGAGTTGAACCAGATTGGAACTCTGGGGTCAGACTTAAGAGAAATGACTGTGTCTTGACGGTTGCAAATGTGATGAATGTGTTGTCATTAGACTGTGCACACTAATGACTTATAGTTAAATCACGTGTTGTTTATTCGCACGGTAGGGCCACAGTCAATAACAAGCCTAGCAATGCGACGTGTGGCAGTAACTTAAGACTAGCGGCATGCTTAGTTCGCGAAAAGATTTCGAGGCTAGCTGAGATTTAAAACACTGTAGCATCATCTGTGTTTCGTGATTGGGTGAGTTTAATTCAGGCACACGTCGATTGTTGCAACAAAATTCACAGTAATTCAGTGTGGAAGCAAACGCGTCCTGAGTGGCTCCGTCAAATAAGGCAACGACTTCTCTCGCAGACGACCGCCAGTCGCAAGGAAAAAACCGCTGGTGCGGGTATACCTTGTTGCAATATAAGTTAAATAAAACATTCTGACTGTAGTTAAATCACGTTTCATACTTTGCCTTTATTAAAATAAGTGAAAAACTTTAAAATGAGTCAATATTGATTCTCATCAATAATTTTATCGGTAAAAAAAGTAAAAAAAAAAAAGAGTATGTGTCATTAGAATGCATGTGTAAGTAAACCGTTATTTAAAATTAGTCATTGGCTGAGGATTTCAACATGTCAAAAGCATATTTTTGTGCCGGGACAAAATTTATTGATAGATTCCGGAAAAATTCGTAGATTCACATCGTGATATGCTAAAATTAAAATAATTCTATATTAGTGCTGATTATGCTATTGGTTAGTTGTTTAACTGGAGGACGCAAGGACAGTTAGAGACCCTCAATAAAGGAAGGATCGAACCAAATGACACCCAGTAGAGACGCCTGGCAAGTCAGCAGCCAATGAACACGTGACGTTAGCCCAAGCATTAGGAGGATAGTGGAGTTCGTCCTGGAGGTCATCGAACACGCGAATTTTTTCCGTCACTAGTTATTTACGTAGAACTATGAAATTAACTTTATTTTGTGGTGCCATTGGCCTCATTCACATCCAAACTTTAAGCTGGAGTTCGTGGAATTGAGTCATTTTAATTTTGTAACATTGTTATTGTTATTGTTATTGGGCGTCTCGGAACTGTCTGCGGCACAATGGAAACGGACTTCATGTGCCATATTATATTCAATCTAGCCCTTTTCAAATGATATTACGAACATGGACAGAACCTCGGAGCCTTCCGCGCTTCACTGCCGTGTTGCTTGTGAATTGCAGGATCCAAACTATACCTTGTTGGTCAGAGCAAAGGTCGTGCGCTGTGGTTATCTTTCATTTCACTGACACACGAGAGTTTTATTTATTTCAGTTAATTATTTATGATTCCAATAAACTTTATTTTGGAGATTTATGAAAAGGAATAATTTTAAAGGGACAAAAATATTTTGCGTGGGAAAAATGGTATTTTTGTTAATGAAGTTCTGAAGAATTACGCATATTAATTAGGGACGTTAGCTGCCCTACAGCGAATAGACTGTCTGATTATGGATCGATAGTACGTTCTGCAATTTTTATTGGAAGATTTTATCAATTTATTATTTTTCTAAAAACCTGTTTTTTTTTTTTTTTTGTAATTCAGAGTAAAATAAACTTTTAACGTAGGAAACTTGTGCTCAAAGTGTACACGTGCTTAATGAACGGGACACTATTATTTATATCTAAAATATAAATAATACTATTTTCTCTTATTATTTTCTTATTTCTATTATTCTATTATTCTATTATTCTATTATTCTATAATTATATTATTCTATTATTTCTCTTATTATTTTCTATTATAAAGTTGAAGTCACTCTGGTTAGATTTGGCGCGCAAAACAAAACGTAGCTTTATAAAGTATGTTTAATTGCTGGAAAGGTTCTCATTGAGAAGAATCATAAAATGCCATCATGTAGTGAATATTGTTCAACAAATATGTTAGTCAAAAAATCAGCAAAGAATTAGCGTTAATATTCATCTTGCTATACAATGTAGGAAAATAACTTTGGGGTTTCGATCTGATAACGACTTCAACATGGACATTCTTACTTTCCTCGAAATAAACTGCAGTTTTTGTTTGCTGCTACGAGTTACTTGTTGTGTTTCTTGAAGGAACACACGACTTGATGTTTGTTTGTTTCCAAAGAGAGCGAGCGTTGCCCCTCGAGGAATAACAACAAATGGCGACCTCGCGGGAGTATTGCCTCCTCGCCGAGCGCAGACCGCCGCCGCCGTGTTGCCGCTATCGCTCACGCCTCGGCCGCGGTCACAGCAGATCGCCAGGACAACATGTATCTTGTTGTAATCTCCCCTCGTCGTTGTTGTCCAGATTTACTTTCAAAGCAGGCACTGTTGATCCTTCCAGCCTGTGCCTGTACATCATCATCACCATCGTCACCGCCATCAACTGCTTCCAGCCTGTGGCCGGGTCAGCATTGTATCTGTACACTTTGTGAATAAATTGATGAAATGTTGTGTCACGTTGCTCAAGATATAAAACACCGTTGCTAGTATCGTTGAACGTTTAAGATAAAGCGTCCCTGGCTGAACATCGCGTTCAGTTCCGTATCAATCAAGACGTAATCATCTCCACCTCTTATCAGAACGTGCGTTTCAGGGAGTACAGAGACTGGTGGCTAAAACATAAGTTATCCTAGTGGCATGGTTATGAGAGAAATCTAGATTTTGATCAGATTATGAACACTATTTTCTTTTTGTAAATGGAATAGGAATTATTTATTTTAACTTATAGATATTTGTAACATTGTACGTTTTTAATGAAAACAACTCTATCGCTACAAAATAGTGTTCGCAGTAATAATGAATTTGGAATTTTACCCGAATATTTACGCTTTGTGTTGTCCCAGTACTTCCAATAGTTAAAGTTATTTGTAATATGTTCCTTCGATAGCTTTCCAGTATTAAATGGCCACATTAAATATCATAATGAAACAAAAAAAAAGTCCAATTGTTGAAACTTTAATTATCTTTTCCATGGTTTAAAAAATATATGCTTGAATGAAACATTAATTAAAATATAAAATTATGCACCAATTTTCGTAGGAAATACTCAGTATTATCACGAAAAACGTATCTAATATATCAAAAATAACCATAGACTTGTGTTATATAATTTACAGTATCTTTTGTGTAGTATTACAAACTATTTTTTGGCAAATGTTTTCCAAAGGAATGTTTTTATATGTACTTAAGATTTTTTCCTGTGTACATTTTATGCGATGTCTAGGCGTGTTTCACAAATGTGCAATTATTTAACTGCAGCGTAAGTAAACAATTAAATTTATATGTTTAATTTTGATGATGTATTTTCAAAGTTATATTTTCAGTATTTTAATTGATTCAGCTTATGAATAGGCACAATAATAAACGTATTCCAAATTTTTCATTATATTCCAGTAGGTTTTTATTTATATTAATTAATTTGACTTCATTAATAATATTTTTATGGTTATTAAAGGTAAACAAAATTAGAATTGATATTACGCTTTTTCATAAATGTAGCCTACAATAACTTTAATGTTATTTTGAATTCTCTGCATCATGATAGGACACTGACGACATAGAATCCTAGCGTTGGAGCCGCCCATAGAAGACTAGAATCTGTGTGTATCCTCATTAGTAGAACCACTGTAATTTAGCGTATTCGTTACGCTTCAAGCTAGCCTCGCCCGTTATACACGCACTACAGCCAGATTCGCGTGCTCATTGGTCGGTACCAATTATTACGTCCTCGAATCGAATGGCATCTGATACGATCACGCCGTTTCGCCCTGTTCATTACTGGCTCGTCGTGTCGAGCAGCCGTGTTACTTTTCGAGAAATGATATCCGGACCAGTTGCGTGTTAACAATTTTGTAGCATTGTCTGTGTTTCGTGGTTGGCTGGGTTAGTTCAGTTGCATGTCTACTGTCAGCACACCAGTCACGGCCTTCCAGCGCGGAAGCAAACGCGACCTGAATTACCCATCTCTTGCAGACGACTGCCAATTACAACTATCACTAGCGCGTTCTAACGAGCAATCAAATGTCCCCCCCCCAAAAAAAAATACATACCCAACAATCATCAATGTGTTTCAAGTACCTATATTTTCCCGCCGAGTGAATCCGATGGCTTGTATTCGCTAGATGCTGCGATCTGCGCGGGTGCAGCTGGCCCCTGCGAGCGCGGCAACCCGGCCGACAGCAGCAGGCCCTGTTCATGGCCGGCCGAAGTCGCCACGAGCACGCCAGGGCTCGACCCGACCTCTTTGGGCGCGCACTGACGTCCTGACTGTCCCGGGCCGTGGTGAGTCGAGGAGGGCGGTGTAACGGCATTTGGAAGGAGTGATTTCGTAAAGGGACGGTATTGTGCAACCACGGTGCTGCCATCTGTGGCGGATGGCGCAAACCAAAGTTCACAAAGCCAAATGAAACCTTTGTAGTATTATTTCTCGTGTTTAGTATTTTTATAAGCTTTTTTTGCTTTTATTGGAGCCGTTTCATTATAAAATTTAAAATTTCCGTCTGCTTATCGAATGATTCAATAGTGGACGTAGCTGCTTCAGTGGTCAGTTCTAACGGCGGGTGCGGAAACAACGAATGATTTGCGTCAAGAATTTTTTTTTATATTTGTCACGCTGGGCATTATTTAAAAAAATTCTACGTTAAATTTTGTGTCCGAGTTTCGTATCATAAGTGCATTTGCAATACGAGAACATATTAATTTTTCTCGTTAACGAGGTTAGAAGTTTACATACACATCACTGGCGAGTACTGAAGGACTCGCTCACATTTGTTGTTGTTTGATATCTAGAAGCACGAGGACTCATTCGATGACAGAATATCATTGAAACACACATACAGCTGTTTTCTCCTGACACGTGTACTGAAACATGCAGAGGCGGCAATAAACAGGGATAACTGTGTGATGGAATCACTGGCTCCTCAGACCTAAGGACAAAAAGTATCTGATTTTAGTATCGGCCAATAAGCACACTTAAATGGTTTTATTGTTACAAAATAACTGAATTCTACTGACAATCTGTGGCTGAAGTTCAAAACGACACTACTCATATGAGGTGAAAAAATATAAACTGGGGGAAGGGGGATGAGCAACATTTTTACTGCAAATAATAAAGTATTTAAGATGAAACATTGAGCGTATGTTTTATGTTTTAAAAACTGAAGTTATACAACCACCGCAATTTTTTTTTGCTGTAGCAAAACTATTTCATATATATAATATAGGCTAGTATCACTTTACATATATATATGGAAAATTGAAGTGATTCTCCTATTTGATTCAATGAAATGATTTTGGTACAGCAACAAATTTTTCAGTGGTTGTTGAACATCATTCAGTTAAACACAACCCAGACGATCAGTGACCCACTAAGCCTATACATTATGCTGCTAATAATGTTCCTAAAACATTAGGTGAAACAGTTGTTACTTAAAAATAATTGTGATTTATGTACAAACACTGGGTGATTAGTTTTGGGCGCCTGTAAATTTCTGCGGAGTCCTTCAAAATGAACCAGAAATATTACACATTTATTGTGTGAGGCTTCAAAGCGTTTAACTGTCCAAACGAGAACCAGCAGATGTGCAAGTAAACGACAACTGATTTTATTATATGATAAAATAGACACCGACAAAGGTTGTTCTAGCTAGATACCAATAAACAAAATAACAATCTAGCGTAGCCAATATGGTGAACCCTCTGACAAAACATTTCATTATTTTCCCAGGTTGAACTCGAAAACATTTCAGTAAAATATCTTTAAAATTATTTTTAAACAATTTTTTTTTTTACTTTAATGCCAGACAAGTTCGATTCGATATTGCACAGGAGGCTGACTTCCAGACCTCTGGTCTTGAAAAGGTCCGTGCATGAATATTTAGTGTGTACTTGATAATCAAGGAATTTACACACCCAGTCAAACTGAATATAAAAATGTTCACTGAGGTGTGCAGCAGTTTTAAGCACTAAAAAATACCTCAAGAAGTATCCATTGTTTTAAAAAGTGTGGCGTCAGTAAATTGTGTGTTAATCAATCCAATATGGCCTATTTTGGCAGCCGCTGAACAGGAATGCACTATTAACACATTTAATAGTTTGTAAGATAGTCACTGAAGCACTCAGATCACTGTAAATTAGCACACGTTTGTTATCGCAATTATTTTATGCACTTTTGTGCTACTGCACTATTGTTTTTGCGGTATTTTTTTATCAAGCAAAGCCTCACTGACGTATGAACAGAGACCGGAAAAATTCGCGGGTTCATTTCGCGATAGACTAGACTCCAAACTTGTGCACCTTTATGCTGAGTCAGCGATTGGACCACCGTTTATCTGAAGGACTCTAAGCTAATGAAAAACCTTCAACAAAAGACGTATCAAATCACAAGCATCCCAGTTGACGCGTGTCACGAGTCAGTATACAATGAGAAGGTGCAATTTGTCCCAGTACATAGAGTATCATGGAGTCTATCCTAGAGGTCATTGAAACCGCGAATTTTTCCGGTCTCTACGTATGAAGCAGAATATGACACAGGGCTAGTCCAAACGACTCTCTCTGGCGGTGTTACAAATTCCAGCAAGCAACGGGCTGGACGCTTTCAACATTGAAAATAATTCATTTGTTTTAAATTTTGCAGCGCCGCGCCACCGAAGCGGTGGCCAATCACATGTTGCCATTCAGAAAAGCCGCCAAAGACACGAACGGTTTATAAAAAAACTAAACCTATTTATGGTATTATATAATTCAGTCTCACTGACGTAAAATATACAGAAAATAAGGTACGAAACAAAAGAATGTTCAAAATGAATGTTTACAACTCATATAAACAAACATTATAGTTCAATTGCAGGTAGCTAGGTAACTGTCAATACTCTGTACTAGTGCATCAGTATTTACATTAAAATAATATTCAGCTCTAAATTGAAAGACGTACACCAGCTTTGGAAAGCACTTAATACCGGGTATCGTACATAGGTTTACAACTTATTCCGTCGCGATGAACTTGCAGCCGAAGATTGTAGGTTGAATTCACTCACTCTGTATATGTAAATCACAGTTGAGTCCAGACAGGAAATAAATAATCTGCAGAATAAACATGGCTCTATTTATATCACAAAGCATAAATAATGTCATTAATGGTACCTTCTAAGATAACTGTTGATAAGTTAATGATGAAGGAGCATTACAAATTATAAATTTCATCTGTAAAATATAAGACGAATAATAGTCAGTTAAGAAAGTTATTGTTACATAGTATTAGGGAAATTTTGCGGATTCATTTCACGGTTGGCTAAAGTTTAAATAGTTATTCTTAGTTCTGCTCTTGCTATTGGCTCACAACTCACCTGGAGGACTCTGAACCAATGGAAAACCCTAAAAAAAAATTGTACCGAAACGCAGGTTGCTACGCTGGAGAGGGACCTACGAGTGGGTGAAATTTTCCAGAGTGTACGAAGAACTGTGAAGGCTATCCTTAAGATAATTTACCCTACGAATTTTTCCAGCCTTTGTTGTTATAATACTTCACCACAAAACTAAACTGAAACATGGAAACAATTTTGCCAAAACTTTTATGATTTTTTTCACGTGTCAGCATTAAAAATGAGTTCACACGCCAACCTACAAATTTCAAAATTCAAATGATCCAATAACACGCGATATAGACGAAAGGTAAAATGTGTAAGAAGCCAGTTGACAATAGAAACAGACAAAATTGTGTTAAATTGTTTAGAGTATATCGTAGTACCTAAAATAACGTGATTTTAAGTAATCGTCGTGAGTCTGTGGGTAAGAGCAGTAAAGAAAAGTTATAGGTTTCCTCTTACGCTTAAAGATTTTTCGTAAAAGATTTTGTTCTCATCGGACTGCAATGATGTATTCTCGCCCTAGTGATAGTTCCCTTGTAATTGGCGGCCGTCTGCAAGAGAAGCCATTCCCCTGAGTGGCCGGGACATTCAAAGCGCTTCCGCACTGGATACCTGCGATTGGTTGGCTGACAGTAGACATGTGCGGAAATAAAATCCAGCCAAACCACAAAATGCAGACAATTCTACACAGTTTTAACATTCAGCCGTGGGTCTGGAAATTCTTTTCGATAAAAGTTCATGGCCATTTTGTTTCTAATGACCTTCAAATTCGCAATTATTGACCAATACCGTGTCGACATGAAGGCAAAGACAATAATTACTGAATTACAGGAAAACTGGATTACGATCCGAAAGCGAATGAGGCGTCAACATTGCGGTACCCGTTGCCATGGAGACGAAGAAAGCATCATCAACAATGAAAAGGCCATTAACATGGAGTCCATTGGAAAAAAGGTCCAAAAAAGGAACTAACACGAATTTCGAAACATTAGCTTCGATGTGCTGGACAGCAAAATTTACAACTCCAGGCTTTACATACTCCGCGCCACGTAAGCTGCAAGGCAGACAAAAGCTCTCTTTTATTAATAATATATTGTGGGATTATCGATTGCAAACAAAGAACTCGATAGATCGACTAGTATTCATCGATACTCCTCGTCATTAGTTCCGGGTAGTGACGGGCACGTTGCCTACCCTTGCAGGCGCCTCGAACACGCTTGCGCCCTGGAGGGAGAAAAACAGGGGAAAGCGCGCACGGCTGGTCGGCTGGTTGCCACGCTGCCAGGCGCATGACGGGCGGGTTGCGTCGCGACGACCCCTTTCCCAGGTCACGCCCACAGGGGGTCGCTTGACGGGAGGGCACACGCGCCGCGTCACTCAGCTGTCAGCCCGCCCCTGACCAATACACCCATCCACCCCCACCCCCTTCCTCGCCAGTCGTAGGGCCATGTCGGCACGTCCGCATGCGAGTCCCTAACTGCGCGTCAGCACGCCGGCATCGGGACGAAGGGTTCCGGGTTCGAATCCTGGGTAGAGCATGCTGGTAAAAGTATGCGTTATTTTCGTATCGAAGAATGGGTGCGTGTACTTATGTACGCGCGTGAGAAGTTATACTTCTTTGGCATCATTAAAAAACAGTTTTTAATTGCATGCAAATAATTAATTACAATAAAATAATAAAAGGGGTGGAAAAAGATAGTCAACACAGTCAATAAAGTTCAGTTTAAATTTGAAAAATGAAATAAATAAAATTTAGAGAATAATAAATATATATGACATAATTTGAACTAAATATTACAAGTTTCTTAATTTTAAATATTTATCATTAATTATTTAATAGTTTAAAAGAAAATAAATAAATTTAATAATAAATTCTAAAATTTAATTTAAATTTATTCATTATTAAAATATTTAATTATTTTCTTAATTTAATATTAACTTTTCATTTTTATCAAAACGTTTTTAATTTAAATTTGTTCATTTATTTTTATAAATATTTATTATTTATTCAATATAAAAATAAATATTAAAAATAAATATTTTAATTTTATGTTCGATTTTAATTTTTATCACTAATTTTTTATTAAATGTTTTCTTAAATTTATTTGTTTTGTAAATATTAAATAACCAATAATAAATATTTAACATTAATAATTTAATAATATTTTGTATTAATTATATTAAATAATAATATTTTAATTTATATCAATAATTAATACATACGGATAATTAACCTCAATTATATTGGATCACTTAAAAAGTATAAAGGCACATATGTTTTTACTAATATTTACGAATAGTAAATAATATTAATCAAAATATTCAATTAAAATCACTACTGAATATAATTTACTAGCACATATATAATTCGCACTTGTATGAAACTAAAACACGTGTTGTGAATGTAGAAACTATAAACATGTGGATAAATATTATAAATATGAAAACAGTGATCATAGGCGACGAGCGTGCCAACATGCGCGACTAATAGAGGTTCTATTTATATTTTGTTGGTAGTTTTTTTTCCGAGACTTTATGAGCATTTTGTGTTACAGTGATGCGCGTGCATCTTAAAATTTCACTCTCATAATTTTTTCATAACGCGCCTAAAGAAGTATAACTTCAAAAATCAATTTTAAATGTAAAATTGTATATTCATAACACAGAATTCCGTGGAAGGAATTAGTCACAGCAAATTCTCAGCACAGACGAATACAGTAAGTTGACAACGACGAGACGAGTAGCAGTAAGAAAAGTAATTACAACTATTTGTGTTTACGAACTATTTCTCTATTACACACAGTGTAAACTTTTAAATATAATGTTTTTGATGTATGTCACTTTGTCAGCAAACTGTGCAATAAAATGTGTATGCCAACGTGGTCAAATAGCATAAATAATTAAAATATACATATAATGGAGTCAGACCACTTGCCCTACACCGGGGCAATTATATTTTTTTAAGTAGAAAACGTCGTTGCCGTAAGTCAGTGAGTTTTCTCAGGGTACTCCAATTTATACCTATCCATTTATTCCGTCAATGTTCTATTCTATTATTATTACGCCTCATTGTATATAATGACCTCCATATCAACGAGACGTCAAGCACTAATTTGTTCACTCGTAATTACATTCATTGTTTATTTTAACACAGAAAATTTGGTACTTTTGTTTCTAGTATTGTCTGACATGTAATGGAAGTTATATGAAAAATTTAACCATATATATAACTCAAATAGGACTGATGTTCTATGAATTGGCTATTTTTTCTAAGAAAAAATATTAGCAGAGATAAAATGGATTTAGGAAAAATATCGCTGACAATACTTCTTACCATGTTCACAGTAAAAAATTAAAAAATTCCGAAAATGTTCTCTCTTGTACGCAGTTTTATTGGAAACGAACCTGGATGTCAAACTGTCTCCTCAACATCGTGCAGGGCGATTCTTAATAACGGCCGATAATACTACTGTGTGCACCTAATCGTGACTTCGCTGTCAACAAAACAAAAAAAAAAATGTAAATGTAAGCTGGAACTATCTCATTTTAAAAACGCCTTTCATAATACTGTCCACCTATTACCGCTCGTGAATCAACGTGTAAATCATCTGGCACAGATACACACTTAAGTTGGGCTTGAAATTTTGTAGACAGCGAGGTTATAGGATACGGTAAAAAACACAGAAAAATATTTTTCTATACTTTTTATAAAAGATTCTTTCCAAAACCAGTTGCCAAGGAAACATTTGTGATACTACAAGAAATATATTGTCACTTTGAACCACTTTGAACAACACGTATCTATAGTTATTTTTGCATAAATGAAATACATTTTCTATGATAAATCTGAGTATTTCTTACGAAAATTTTCTTATAATATTATTTTATTTGATGTTTCATTCGAGAATATATATTTTTTAAAGAATGGAAAAATGTTCAAATATAAAAATTTTGACTTTATTTTGTTGTATCATGCTTATTAATTTGCGCAAGTTAAAACTGGAAAGTTACTCAGGGAACGGTTACAAATAACTTAAACTATTGGAGATACTGGCACAAGAAAGCATAAATTCCCGGGCAAGAATTCAAACTCAGTATTATTGCAGACACTATTTTGAATTGGTACAGTTGTTTTCATGTCAATGTACAAATTTACAAATACCTGTAATTTTACACGAATATTTATTTTCCATTTACAATCAAAAAAATTACAGTGCACAATTAGTTTTACTGACCAGGGAATAATGGCAAATTAATCGGTGATGGACTATATCAAAGAACCACAAAAGCATGGGGATAGGGAGAATACATCTCCCTCCTTAAGTTAAGAAAAAATATATGTGCGATCTCAGTGAAGGAAAATTTTATTTTGAGTGATACAAGGAGCTGTTAAAACACCTGTAATCACATACTTAAAATACAGAGATTCATATTGAGAATGATAATGTAACCGTCTAAGGAAAATATGACGAAGATTTTGTAATGTAAAAATTTATATTTTTTTAATCATCTCCCGAAAAAAAAATTCCTGTGATCACCAATGGCCTGGAGTTATAACGAAATAAGGATGATCGGTTCCTGCGGTTTCTGACTACTGCACTAAATTGATTCATTCTATGAAAATAAACAACGTGCCAGTGAAGCTCTTAGGCCCGTTCTACAAAGGCACGTAAATGGAGAAAGATATCTTGGAACATTTCACTATCATGTCTGCTGCTTCCATAATGCACGGAAACGTAACAAATTGCAACCAAAGAAATTGAATGTAAAGGTTACAAAAAATAATTTTATTAAAAATAAATATATGCTTCCAAGACATAGCATGGGCAAAATGCACATAAATATTAAAAATAAACGACAAAGTTATAATAGAACACTAGCAATTCTTCCACTTCAAACAAATTTTAACTTATTTATAACATGAACAAACATTGCTACCATAGCAGCCAAATACTCGGCTTGTATTGGTCGCACGGAGCAACTTAAACATAAGAGCTAAGCATTGCCGCGATAATCCGTACGGATCTGTCTCCGTCTACGTTCCATTGTAGAACGGACTTTAGGGATTGGCTTTGCATGACTGTAACACCTCGACCTCATGCACACGTGACGTCACACTGTAGTGAGACTGTAGATGCTTGTTGGTTTTCCTCAGCGGTATGCGGCAGCGTCGCCAGTCTGATTCCGCCGAGTGCGACGAAGAGTTTAACCGAACACATAGGAGGTAAGAAGTCAGGGAGAATGTGTGTGCATTCTTTTCCATGTAAATAACAGTTAAAGACAAAATGTAAGTGACCGCCCCCTCAGTCCCTTCCCAACTGGTCAGCAAAACATAATTTTATGTTCCGTGAGATGCATGGCTAAGGGGATCGCATAACTGGGGTGTATTTGTGTTAGTGAGGAGGAGCTGGTAAGTGCTACACTCACTGGTACTTCTAGCGCGGTGTCGTCTCTAAGCGCAAGGCTCTGGACTGACCCACAATCTTCTCTTCGTACACAGGGGCCACTAGGTGATTCGAATAGTAACCATAAAATCATGTGACGAAGAAGTGAAGGTAATGGTGTAATTCAAGTTCCTTGAGTGGTTTCAAGAATGTGTACCGGATGTTTTACGCCTAAAATTATTCTGAAAACTCGTGTTCTAAGACATTTTTGCACTTCTAAAATTACTGTTTAAAAACGAATTACAAAAATGATTTTCTTAATCGGGCAAGGAAAACGGGGCGCTTAACATATTTTGTTAAACACTACTCTCTTCGTGATGACATATAAGTGATTGATTTTTAATAATTTAAAAAAATCATATGATTACCATTTATATACTTGTTTCGCTAAACAATTGCTGCCCAGATTGACTTAAACTTCAGAACAGACTTAACACATCCGTGCTGAGTACCTTCGGGGCGAGACGCGATAACGCGGTAGGGACGCCGCAGCTTCGTCGCCATGACAACGGCATCGCCCGGTGTCATGCTCGTTTCAAAACCCCTCCGCCCTCCCTTGAAGAAGTCATTAGCAAAAAGAGCTCACTTCCCTCTGCGAGACACAACTTTTACTCTCACTTTCAAGTGATGTTGTAAAGGGTTGATTTGACGAGGGTTTGCCAGCAGCTATGCGCAGTTTCAAGATGACGGCTTATAATGTTCTCATGTTTAATATTCACTATCCAGTATTTCTAGAATTCCTCCGGTAGCAACGTAGATTCAAGCCGCACACGCGTGATTTATTCTGATGATTGGTCCACAGTTTGGACGATCAATAGGACAGTAACAAACAAGGATAAACTGAGAGATCATATCATATGCTAAAAGTAATAATATTTCAATTTTTTATTTTATTAAATTTGACAAATTTGTTATAACTTTAAATGATTAAATCAGGGTCATATTTTTTATCAAATAATGATTTGGCCAAAATTTTATTATTTTGTGGCAGTGTACCATTATTAAGGACTGGACAAATGCGTAAGTTTAGTGACCTATAGGAATGACTTCACAGTCCTTTCCGTAATTGGGCAAATATCACCTGTTCATTGGCAGCTGACTTGTGGGACGTCTCAACTTTCAACTGGATAAACTTTGTTTCGACAGTTGTTTGGTCAACGATTGGTGAGCAAATACCTGCAATATTTTACTTTTTTCTGGCGCCTCGTGTTATAATTCACTTTATTGTACTTTATCTGGACAGTGTCGTGTGATGATTGTCTGACTGCCACATTGTAAACTCTTTCCCTGGTTACTTATGACTAGAGCCACGATTATTCCGCGGATTCATTGGGTAGCGGACTTAAAACACAAATAATTTAACTTCACTTTGGCTTTTGCGCTACACCGATCTTAACACGCCCTTGAAGACCCTAAGCCAGTCATAAACAAGGAGAAGAATTGGTTACCCAACCACAGCCTAAATATCTGACCTTATAATCGACCAGTGAGAAGTCTAAAAAGGTTTTGATTGTGTGTAGGCAGTTTTAATGTAGCCTGAGATTAAATGTATTCACGAAATAATATTGTCTCCAACTATAAACATAGTTTTGGGAGTTTCGTAGTGTTATAGTGTTGTTGTGGTCTAACTTCCCTGCAGAGAAAATATTGTTCTGTACTTTTACAAAAGATTCCTTTAGAAACCTGTTTACGAGAAAACGTTTATAGTGCAACAAGAAAGATACCGTAACTTTGTAAAACACATATATATGGTTATTTTTGAATACCTATATGAAATAAATTTTTTCGAGATAAAACTGAGAATTTCTTAAAAAATTTATATTAAAATTTGGGTTTCATTGGAGCATATTTTTGTAAAATGGAAAAGATAAAATAAATTTAAATAACTGGACTTTATTTTTTAAAATTACGTTTATTAATGTGCGTAGGTAATCAGGGAACGGTTTACATATAACATATAACATATAACTATTGGAGGTACTGGGACAACACATAGCATTACTGCGAACTGTATTTTGTTTTCATGTAAGTGTAGATAATGTAAAATATCTTTAATTTCACATTAAAATATTTCTGTTCCATTTCTATTTTTAAAAAAAAATGCAGCGTGGCGCTTACATCGCATAGCCTAAATTTCAATGCCACCAAACGAGCGGAAGTGATCAAAACGAAGTGGTTTCTCAACAATCGTTGATAATCAAGCATCCAAATGTGGGGTGTACACACCGCGCACGTCCAGCTACGTGGAGAGGGTGGCACGAAGAATGGCCGCCAATCGTACGAGGCGATTGGAGGGGTAAATAAATGGAATAAAACCGCGGAAACCTCGATTAAGATGGACTCTCGGGAGAGCAAATACAGTTAACCGATACATCGCGGCTGCGATGCCTGAACATCTTCCTCCCACCCCTTATCACAGCTCGCCTATTCACACGATTTTATGTCCCTGCGCAACGGTGGTGATTGCGATATTGTTTCCTCACGGCTGTGGATTATTACCTTCGTAGCAAACTATTAAATATTTTTTGTTACTTTCTTTAATATTACAGGCAACGAAACATGCACTTTGTAAAAAAAATATTTCGGGGTTTTCATTTTTATAAAAATACTGTACCAGCAAATTTGAATAACGTATTTATTAAGGTCAAGGCAAAAGGCCCCTCTAAAGAGCGCACCCCTGGGGATTTTAAGTAGGCATAAAATATTTTCACAAAAAAATTTGAAAAAGTTAACATTTAATTAACTTTTTACTCAGAAACACAAGCATGGTCATTTTTGCACTCAGTTACAGAACGCGCGGTAAAAATTAAATTAAATTGTAGTACAATTTTGATAATATATTTTTTATCGGCAAGACAATTCTCAAAAATCGGCCATTTTTTTTACACATCTCTCCTTTAAATGTTCTGTGTCGATCTATTTTTCATATGAAACACACCTTTCTCACCTTAAGCGTTTAAAATATAACTTATAGGTTGATATGCCTTAGCTGCATTTTTAAAAAAAATCAAGAGCTCAAAATTTAAAAAAATATATATATTTATTCATTATGCACACACAGAGCCTAAGATAAATCTATGTACAAACTTTAACTTCTATACTTAATATAGATCTAGATATAAGGGGAAATATTTTTCTGGTTCGTTTGGATAAATCCTTCTTAGTGCACCTCTAGGGTACCATATGAAGCATCGTTGAACTGAACGTTATATAGAGAACAGCTGATAGCCCAATTACTAACGCCTCTGAATCACAAAACTAAAATTTATAAGTGTCGTAATTTTTGAGTTAAGATATTTTTCAAAAGTTTTAAAAAGCCCACACTACTGCACAAAATTATTAGATATTGTGACAATCAAAATTTTGTTAGGCTATGTTAAATACCATTTCTTTTGACACCAATCCGAAATAAAATCATAATGATTAGACTTTAAGAAAAAAATTAATATGTGGCAAATATATTTAATCGGGTAAATTTGACTATTCATACAGTAAAAAAAAAATACTCTGCTAACTTAGCAAGTACGATAATTTTAAAAGATGCCCCTTCTAAGCAAATTACTTGCTAAGTTTGCATAGGAATTTAATTTACTGCATAAATAATCAAATTTACCAGAATAAAATATTTGCCACATGAGTCGTGTAAATATCCCCCCTCCCCCCAAGGTGTGGTAAATTTTATTTGATTTTGGATTGTTTTCAATAGTAAGGATATTTACAATTGCGTAGCAGTAATTTGATATTACAGCATCTAATAATTTGGTGCAAGGTGAGGAATTTTACAAAGATAAAACAACTCATAAATTACGACATTTTTCTAATATTTTTAATTTAGAACAGCACTTATTGACCAATAAACTGTTCTCGGTTTAGTTGAGTTCTGCGACATTTTTTTTGTATGTTCATTTAGCAAATATTTTTTTTTGCAACTGAGTGGAAGGCGGTCCCTGGAACGAGCATTCACAGACTCGTACACTCAGCACTCGTACACACACAGACTCGTGCACTCAGTTATCAAGCGTGCACAGACTCGTGCACTCAGTACTATAGCGTACACAGACTCGTCCACTCAGCACTAGAACACGCACAGACTCGTTCACTGAGTAATCGAGCTTGCACAGACTCGTTCACTCAGTTCTAGAGCGTACACAGACTCGTGCACTCAGTAATCGAGCGTGCACAGACTCGTGCACTCAGTACTAGAGCGTACACAGACTCGTACACTCAGCACTCGAACACGCACAGACTCGTTCACTGAGTAATCGAGCTTGCACAGACTCGTTCACTCAGTTCTAGAGCGTGCACAGACTCGTTCACTCAGAACTCGAACACGCACAGACTTGCACACTCTGTACTCGAAGACGCATCTGCCGTTGGGCCGTCGTTGGGCCGGTGTAGGAGCCCGACAACGATTACAGATGGATATCGCACCGCTGGAAACAAGAGAATAAATTAAATGACTATTGCAACCCACAATTGTTTACTGATTTAAAGAATATGTACATAGCTTATTTGATAGGGCCTTTGTTAACGAATAGGTCTTTTAACCACAAGAACATGCTAGGTATGGAGAAAATAGAAATTGTCATTTTATCTCAAAATGATCACTTGGCCTTAAATCTCAGAGGTCTGAATGGAAATGATTGTGATAACCCAGAGAGAGTTGAGCCTAATAAGTTGTTTAACATTTTGATAAGTAACAACCCTGAAATTTTAATTTATTAAAATTTTTTTTGAAAATTTCCTCTAGAAGAGTAAAAAGAAAATGTAGAGCACTTGCAGTACCCGTGTCCAACCATAAAGTTGGATAAAATATTATTTCATTGAATCTTATGGAATGACGTTCTTTTTAATACAGATATAATGCAAAGTGTTTTATGTGGCATCCCTTATTATGTGTACTGTTATGAATTTGTCTAGCGTAGAATTTGTCTATGTTTTGTTTTAAGTTCTGTGTATGTGTATTTGCATAACCTAAATAATATTATTTTCCAGAGTAAAATATTTATTACATGAATAATTCTTTGAGAGAGATCATACACTGTGACAAGTGATTTCCGAGACGCTGCTTCCGCGCGGGGGTGGTCATGGGTTCGATCCTTCACCCACAAGCACGATTCGATATACGAAGTAAAAGTCGATGTTAGATTTTTTCGGATGTCGCTGCAATTATGGATGTTCCCTAGTTTGAATTATTACTGTTATGTATTGACTTGCCCAATTCGCGTTATTATTAGGAGAGAAGATGGAATGCATATCAAATTTTTTACATTTCTCATTGGGTTGCAGCACGTTATGACATGTCCTGAAGGACAAGAAACCTGTAACGACATTACAAATGATTCCATCAATCATGTGCAATGCGGCCGCAAGGTAACATGAGGACGCAGCCAACAAGCAGTATGCAAATGTAACAGTGTTCAATTCAAATACTGCTGTTCAAACCAAGATGGCGTCATTTTGTTCCCATCTCTCCTCCTTGATCAGTCTCCACAGTGCTCGGAGGCAAATCTCTCCAATTACGACGCTGCGCGTGGTACCGCTGCTACCTGTGGGGGTTTTTTGGGGGGGAGGGGGAAAGAGGGGAGGTGTGTTGGCGTGGCAAGAGAGCCGAGGGGGGGGGGAGAGATCGTTGCTACGCCGAGCAGCCAATCAGAAATCCCGGAGAGCCCAGTGAAGGAAAGCAAGAAGAAGAGGAAGATGAGGAGAGGTAAGGAGAAGTATCGGGATACAAGGTCCCGTCACCTGTGCAACGCTGCTCTCTCTCTATCGCTGTTTCTGTCTTCTCGTCGTTTCCTCTTCGTCGGCCGTCATGTTAACGAGCGTAGCTGGTTTCGAAACATGGCCGAGCTGGGGGTGGGAGGCGCTCGGTTGGGATAAAAAAGAAGACAGTCGCGGCCCGCGCGCCACCTCCTGAAATCCTGGCAGGTATGCGGCAATGGTGCCGTCATCGGCTTTGGGACGCAAGGCTTTAATTTTGTCCTACAAGTAGATAACTTAAAAAATGGCTTAAAGTGAAGGGGCCCGGCTATTCAAGTGTGTGTTTGTGTTAACGAGGCGGGATGATACGTACGACTCTTGATTGGTGCTTCTGGCACGGTATCGTCTCTAAGCGCAAGACTGTGATGGGTGTGCAGTAATCTCCTCTTGCATAGAATAAAGATTATTTTTTTATTTTTTAAATATTAGTTTTCACTCAACATGTTTTGCAAGTGTAACGCAAATTAGACGGGTTTTGATAGTTGACGTTCGGCCATCTTACGAATGTACCCCAATTGCAAAACCTGTCAATATATCCTACAATTTCAAAACGTTCTAAATTATTATGTTTACTATAATTAAAATCAAAGCTTCTATTTTTTTCACTTTTAGAAAAATTATAAACAAAACAATATTTGAGAAATTGTGCTTAGAACAAAAAACTTAAACCAAATCGTGTGAATTACTCACACACAAATTTCATTTTCAAATATTTTTATTACTCTTATAAAAATTCTGGAATCCAAAACGTAGCTTTCTAACAAACAAACACAAATACTGTCATCTGAGATGCAAGAGTTAAGATGTTTTGACGTCTTCGGTCTTCTTCGATTTCAACGCAATACGTTTATCTTTGGGGATAATAGTTGGTAGTTCTTAAAATTCTTTTCTCTTTTGTTTATAAATGTTTTCTTCTCAAACTAAAATTTAAAGAAAGGTTAACCTTGTACTAGGCACACATTCTTATTCTTGGTTTTGGTGGTATTGTTTTTTGTTTTTGTGGACCTTTTGAACATAAAATATAGTTCCCTGGTTCTTTAATGAGAGCCGCGTTCAGAAACAAATGCTTTGGCAAAATAAATTTTCTAGCCATGCATTTGCGAACACGATTTCGGGAGTTCAGGAAGATGGCGAATTTCTTTGACACTGTGAAGTTTCATATATAAGAAAAAACACTGTATTTGAACCAACTTAATGCAAAGTTAAGATATTTTAACATATTTCACCAGTTGACAATGTTGCGACTCTGATTTAGCTAGATGGTGAAATGAGCTGTTTTTAACAGGTTTAGAAAGTGGAGCCCCTGCAATTTCGACAGGTTTTGCTGGCGGACTAACTTTATCGTCGACTTTTCACGCCAATTTATCAGGTTTAACTATAAAATAACTTCAGACCATTATAGACAATTCTGACACGATTCCAACACGCATTAAAATGTGATATATATTTTTAATTGCCTTTTAACAGATATTGCAAGTGGACAACTCAACAATGATATTCAAGCGGTAACCATAACGCTATATAGCAAAGACATGAAGATAAAGGAGTAACTTAAGTCCCTGTATATCGGAAGCTACATGCCTAAATCAAAAAATTGTTCTGTAAACACGTGTTAATGCATTTGCACTCTTCTAAAAATACAGTTTAGATACGAAATACGGAAACAGAACTACTCATTCAACCTCAGTGCATTCTTAGAGGCTGTTCGTAAACAAATACCACTTTGATATTTTGAAAAGTTTTCATATCGCGTGGTTTTTCCTGGAGCTCTGCATACTTTATTTGAGCGTATTTGTTCACAAATTTATTTCATTTAATTAAATATACTTATTATTGTTTGTAAAGGTAAATGCCACATAATAGGTACATTTTCATTTACATTGGACTATACGAAACTATGCTAATGAAAATAAAATTATGCCCATAAAAGCGGCGTTAGTACTTTAAATTCGCAGTAGGTATGTTTTGCGAAAAAAATTTTGAACGCTTAATAGACTGCAATAAATTATACCCACGGAAGCAGGTTGTTCTTTGTGTTTGACAGCTGTCTTCAAGGGAAGTATCACCCTAGTTATCGGGGTGTTAAATAGTATTGCAACACAAAAGTCTTTAAATAATTTATTTTCGCGGAAAAATAATAATAAACTGGGTTGTGAGCGCATGGAAGTTAATCTGCGACAGCACGTCTAGGCAGATGAACGATACAATACGCTAAGTTACGCTCGCTTGAGCCGAGTGGAAACACGCATTGGATAGTGAGTGTAATTACTGTATTGTGATACCAAATCATGAAATCATTATGTGCGATTTGCACTGCTTGTGGTTGTTTCGTGTTTCTCACGTTCACGCGAGACGTTTGTTGTGTACCCAGTGACAACTCATGAAACAGTTTGGCGTGCCGAACTGCTCATAATACCGCTTATGCAACAAACTGTCGCTTTATTTTAATTGTTTATTATGGTGTTGTACTTCAACAATAATATTTATTTAAATTATTTTAAAACATAACTTACACAAATAATTATTTTTGTGTTTTTAATGGTGTTTTTTTCTTTAACTTTATAAACGCTTTTGCTATCTGAGATATTTGTGCTGCAATCATGTGACGTTTGTTCTCAAGCTTGCAAAAATAACCGTTTATCCACATTGCGCTTCAGAATTTAAATTTTGAAGCTTACTAAAAAATTTTATTTTCATTTTTTACTGAGAATATGCTATAGGTTTATTGCAGCAAAACAGCGCTGGATTCAGTAAAATGGTTAGAAACGTGAAATGAAACACTTTGGCCAATACTTCGGCTGAAAGATGCCAATGTTACATTTCACAACACAATTGACCCAAAAGATATTTAATTCACAACGTGTAACTTAAGCTGCACATAAAGAGTTGAGCATTATCTTAGAGCTATGTCGTCCTAGGCAATTAGCATCTTCCACCGCATATACATATATTTGACGAGTGGTCAGCTGACATTTCTTTTTATTTTGTACAGGGGTCACATATTTTGGCATAAAAATAGCTAAGGTGCTTTAATTTTAGCTAAATTTACAACGGCTGTCTATTATGAGGAGTGGAATGATAACTTTATTCCTTTTTGGAAATTTGTAAAAGTAAATATTATGTGCATAACCACTATGGAATGAAATGTTGTCGCCCTCAAATATTTCAGTGCATTTTTTTTTTGTGATTGTAGGCCTTGTTAAACCAAATATTGCTTAGAAACTCTTTTGTTTCATCAAAATTATTTAGGTATCTACTAGGGATTTTTTTACAACCTCCTTTATGCTTTACAAAAAAAACACATTAACATAACATCTGCCCCACTTTTCGCAAATCCTGCAATAATTCTTGACGCGGAAGCCAATGCCGCACTATTAGTCTATACGCCTTACAGTGGCGTCGTGAGGGAGAGGGAGATAAAGGCGCTGGCCCTGTATCTTTCTTCACTGGTGGCTAACTTCTTCGAAGAAGGCATCTAGAAGCTTGTGTTACGATATGGTAAATGCCTCGATCGTTTTGGCGATTATGTGGAAAAATTAGTAAGTCTCTGCTGAACTTTTTGTATTAGTAAAATTATTTTGTTATGTAAATTATCTTTTTTATAGCACATTGGAAGTATGAAAAAAATCAGCGCTCGTATTATATGGAATAAATAAACTGTTCAGCTGAAACTTCAAAGGCATATACGTGCCTTGGGAAGCACACTAGACCACAGCTCGAACGTATGTTTTCAACATTTTTTATATGTTAACATCTAGGCTCTCGGTATACGGCATTTATTAGAAGTAATTTCATGAAAATGGAACGGAAATCAATGAGCTGAATTGTAACTCAAAGATGGCCGACCCAAGAGTAGCAACATAAACCCACAGATAGTCACTTTCGTAAACATGAGAGCACATACCAAACGTTTTCGTGTGACAAATGAAACTTTATGATACTTAAACTACCCTGGAATATATTTGCTAAACTAAAATTATCACTGTATAAAGGAATCCCAAGTTTTAAAATACATAAAAACTAAAATTACACTGATGATAAAACAGTCTCCTTCTTAAACTCTATTGTCCCGATAGAGCCGACCTCCGTAACGTAGTAGGGCGCACACTGGCTTACGGTGTGAGGGGTTCTGGGTTCGAGACCCGTGTAAGGTATGGATGTAAATTTGTAATCATCGAAATTTATCATCAGTTTGTCAAAGTCAATAAAAATGTCACACTGAACTGTCGAACTATAAGAAATAATAAGTAAATAAAGGGGGATAATTGGCAGGTTGGTGATAAACATCACCAGCCAGCCAAACATTAAAAAAGACATAACTGTGGTAGAACTCGTGGTTAATAATCTCAAGGGTTATTTTTTACTTGATTGAAACCTCGTCACTGGAAGAACGTTTATACCTTTTTTAATAACAGATAGCTGGATTATATAATTGTTTCTTGAAGCAAATATATATGAATACATTTTATTTGTTTATCTTATTAAATAATATTTTAATACATAGCTCAGGCAGAAATATGTACTTTATTTTTACATAAAATAAATTAAATACGTTTATTAAATAATGAATGTCCAGTAATTCTCATAATTATTAAAGATTTGTTATATAAAACTTTGCAGCAGTTTATAGTTATTTAAATTTTCGTAAACACAACAACGCAAGTGACTAATATTATGTTTATTTGTAACATCAGGAACACATGAATTTGCTCGTTACCAAGGTTAGATATTTACACATTCTGGCGAGTGTTGAAAGACTCGCTCAAATTTTTTTTTGTAATGACCTGCAGTTGAATTTTGTTGGTTGAATTCAGAACCACCCTGTTTATCACGCTGGACGCAGGAGGTAAAGCATAAATGGTCTACAGCCCCGTTCAGACTGCCTCAGGCCCCAATTGCGAAGTGGCACCGCGAGCTAAAAATATATTTTCAAAACTCTACAAAATATAAGTTTATCAACAACATTTACGAGCTTCATTTTGGGTTTGTTCTAGATATAAAATAAGGTTGTGATAAAATAGGCGATTACTGAGGCTTATTGAACAGCTAATCGTCCAGAAAGTAACGCAAAGACACTTCTGGTAGTATAAATAATTTCAATACAAATACATAGTCTGTGTAATGTAACTTGTCTCAATGTTTACTTATCCCAAATGTAGCATCAATGGTCTACTACTTCATGTGATTATTTGCAAGTGAAAAATGGGAAATTTTGAAAACCGTTAGATCTGAGACACATATATAAACTGAAATTGAAAGTTTAATTGAATAAGTTGCTAACTGTCCTGCGTGACGAGAAAACTCTGAGTGGACTTTGTTATAAAAGGAAGGGGGAGAGGTGCACATATTATTTACTTATTTATTCTTCTTAATTTTACACGTGGCAAATTAAAGCGTGGACACCGCCTTGTATTAAAATTAACTACAAATTTTAAAAAAATGACAAATAATATTAAAATTTTACAAATAAACAGAAAAATTAAACAGAAAAACAAAGAAGATATAACTTTAAAAATTGTCTGAACCAAGAAGATGGCTCACACTTTAACTACGGAAAAAATTAATAAATAATTTTTTTTTACAATAACTGTTCATAAATTGTGATCGGATTTCTTACAGAGAAGTTCGCATAGTAATTATAAAATATAAAAAAGGTAGCTAAAATTTCCTAAACCATATTGTACAAAAAATTAAAACTTATGTAAACTACACAGCTTTACTTTAAAAACAAAAACAAAAAACTATTGGTTATTTAAAACCATACATATAAATCCAGGAAGCATAACACACAACCATAGTGAAACAGTTGACGGTCGACGAGCGACAGTGTCGCGGCCCCGCGGCTTATTCGCGAGGCGAAGCGCGCGCCGTGTATTCGGGGCCCGGCTTATCGCGCCGCGGAATGCATCCTTCACTAGGGCGTGACGTCACGGCGTCTCCGGCCCGTGTTACACGCTCGCCCACCGAGGGAGACCGCCACTGCACACACGCGCAGAGCTGCTGTCCGTACCTGAGTCCACAGCTTACCTTCCGGCCGGACTGCGTGTGACCTCCTAGCTGTCGGTACAAGGAATTTGGTGGGTTTAATTTCTTTAATGGAGCGGAAGTCGAAGGAACGGAGATGTGTAACAACCGTGGTGCAGCCATCTGCGATGGATGACGCCGAACTGATTTCACAAATACAAAGGGAAACTCCATAGCATTAACTGTTAAAATAATTTTAACAACTTAGGCCGTACCTTAATTCCTTTTGTAGAAAATCCGGTCCAAAGTTGGGGTGTAGAGTTTTTTCCAAATCTTTTCCGCTTTTATCAGAGCCTTTTCATTATATAGTTTAACAAAGCAAATGATTCAATAGTCGGCGTAGCTGCTCCGGCAGCGTATTCTAGCGGCGGTTGCGGAAACTACGTGTGATTCGCATCAAGAAATATAGTTTTAAAAAATTGCTCATATATATCATGCTTGGCTTTAATTTAAATAATTCTACGTTAAATTTTGGGTCCAATTTTCGTATCATGAGTGTATTTCCAACACGAGAACACACGAATTTTCTAGTTACCGAGGTTAGATTTTACACATAACTGGTGAGAACTGAAAGACGTAATGCTGTTATTATTTTCTAGTTCTACGGAGTGTGTGAAGACTATCTATGGTACAATTAATACGCAATTCAAGTGTATAACATTATTAATTCCTGTTCCTACACATAATGACAACAATTTTGCCAGGTTCCAATCATTAAATATTTTAAATTTTTTAAAAACCAAACAAAGATTCTATGATATTTTATTTTGAGGTTGCAAATTAAAATTTAAAAAAATATTAATTTTAACAAACATGTGGGTTTTTGGTAAAAACTAATTTTTGAACTTTAAGTACATGATGACACATATACTTAACACTAAACTTTCAAGGATTTTTTAGTTTATATGTACAAACGGAGTTAAAGAATTTTATCAAATAAATGTAAGTAAAAATAGTTTCAACTATGATTGTTCTGTGTTACAAATTTTGTTTTGCATTAGGTGGGAAATAAACATAAAACACCTAACATTATTTTATATCTGTTATATCATATAATACATAAATATTACAGGTATGCGAACGAAGAAAATTGTATAAGTTTAGAAGTATTGAGCAAATTGTTTTTACAGAAATATATGTGAAAATGTAAACAAATATCGCTAACAAAATATTCATTATTTTGTATACCTAATCTTGTCTGAAAGTTTTCTGTTTTTTGTAGGGTAACTTACTCCTACCTATATCTTCGATTAAATTTTTTTTAGAACCGTTAACATTTAGATTTAGTCTACAAAAGTGAAAAGAAAATAATTTTGTTTTAATTCTCGTTTTTTAAACCTACATCACAGCTAGTTAAATACTTACTAAGGAATTACACTATTGTAGTTTTGGGAGAGTGATTAACAAGCTTGAAAATACACAGGGGTACAACGACATTAAGGCAGTGTTACGTTAACTTCCGTAACGTACATGGAGATCCAGAAAAAATGGAAACGCCTGCCGTCCGCAATGTACAACGCGCGAGCCAGGTGTTTGGCACGCAAAGTCAAGATATCGAAGCCGCTCGGAGAGGTTCGGGTGTCTTCGGGTTCCCGCGCTGAGCACCGGAGACGAGTTTCGTATCAATAAGACAGTACCACGAGCTTTGAGCGAGCCTGTGAGAGAGACCCCAGCGAGACTGCGACAACACACGTCAGCAACGCCGTGGTCAGCGAAGAAGAAGTCACGCTGCATGTCTACACCGTCAAGCAGAGGCGGCTCCAGGATTCATTTTTGGGTAGGCCTGGACTGTACCTCAGGGGTGTACACATAGTTTTAGGAGCCCGAGCTCTACCCAGGGGAGGGGGGGACTTTTCCCCACACCAGAGGGTGGTCAGGTCATTTTTTAAAATTCAGATGCAAAATGGTAAGTTTTGTAGCTTTCTGATGGTAATTTATTTCTTTTAAGTTGTCCAATATGTATAATATATTGATCATAAGTATTACTATAATTTCTAAAGGTCTGTCAACAAAATACACTTTAATCCTATAGAGGTCACAAAATTAATTATCAGGATTAATCTTGTGTTAATATAAGGTGAGTATTAGAACATAACTCGTAAGTTAATGTAAGATGTTACAAATCTGCAGACGAATGTATAGTTTCATTTCGTTGCAATCCGCCCTTCTCAGAGGGAAAACCGATTACAATTATTTGTAATGAAAATAAGATTTAATTTTCTTATAGTTTTCAAAATAAACCCAACGTTTAATATGAATTGTTTAATTTTTTTAAACAGTCTTATTTCCAACAATCAATTAAAATGCTGGGCAGACCAGGGCACACCCGGCCTACCCGCTGAGCCGCCGTCAAGAGCTCGCCAGCTGTCGTCGCCATAAGAGGCCGCACGAGGACTTTGCTTCTGGTAAGCCCTTTGTGTGTTACAGTAGTCACACTAACATTGTCGGAGTCGTATTTTGTTGCGGTACTGGGACTTTGAATAATTTCGCTATTGCGGACTTAGAATGTTATCGGCGCCACGATAGAAATGAACTTGGGGTTAAGAGCGTCAGCTTGGTTAGATTTATTTCACTTCAGGATAGACTCATATAACATATGCACTATATAACTTTTCAGAGTGCGCATTGGTCGATAGCCTGGTAACATCATTTGGAGGGTTACACGTGATTGGGTCCACTCGTCTCCCACTGAAAACGGGGTACTTCCAGGATTGTCACTCAACTCAATGACCTCGTCGACGACTCCTAGTTGATCAGCACAGAATGTTCTCTTCTTATCGCCTACTCCCCGAGTAGCACAATCCTTTCCTTGCAGTGGCTGGCGGTGGTCTCCTCGCGATGCTCGAGAACTCGCCCGATGTTGTCGCAGAAAATACAGCGACGACTCGCCCCAGACTCTGCACTCCTGGCTGACGAACGAGCGCAACTCGTTCAGACCTTTGACACTCTGGCCAACTCGTGTGTCAATTCACTCCAGTCGCATGGTGCCAATCAGTACCAGTAGCACGATGACATGGGGGCTTAGCGATTACACGTTGCAACATTAAAACTTGCTGCCTTCTACTGTCCGACAATACTGTCACCAAAATCTATTTGTAGACACCAGAGCCATTTTCCCTGACCTAGACCGACCGTACCTTAGACCTGTTACTTCCTCATTGCTTCTTATGACTGTCTTGCACGATGGTCAATACTCTACTCAATACCCTCACACTCGTCCGACAACTAACTCGTTTTCCTCTCCGCAGCGTTCCTTCTGACATTCAGCATGCTCAATACTATCGAAAACTGAAGAGCGAGTTTTTCCTAGTTACTCGCCGAGAGAGTTCGACTCGTTGAGCGAGTGGCCGTAGCACTCGTTGAGCGAGTTACCTTAGAAGACCGGCCCAACGACTCCCTGGTGATGGTCGGCAGCATCCCTGGCTGTTCTGCACAAGTGCGTCCTCGAGTATAACCAAGATGGATACTACCATTGTTTGAGGCAAAGTCCCCACTGGGTGTAGTGGAGAGCGTGACGTCACGTGCCAGGGCGGCGTGGTCTTGTGGCGGTTCCTTCCTCGGGCGTCACTGGCCCCAACTCGACTGCTGGAGGTCTACATACCCGGTGGTACAACGAACCCCTTCGCCGAGCACCGCCGAGAACACTCGTCCAACGCCTCGCACCGGAGACGGGTCTGTGCTACGTGTCGATGACGTAATGCTTCTCGGAGTAATCTATACTGTCAGGAATATCGCTCAAGCGCTACTGCTAGAAGTCTACCTTTAGGGTTATTGCCAAGACACTTCCGGGAGGGAAAGGATAAAAAAAAAACATAACGGGCGTCGCAGTCACACCTGTAACAGATGTACCTACTGTTTTTCCGTCGCAAAATCTATCTATAACATTATTTATAGAATTCTACAATCACAATGAAAAGAAAAACCTGTTTCTTAACTTTTGTCTTAAGTAATAGCTAGTGATACGGAAATTTAGCGCATACATTAAGTCGCTAGTTATAATGTAAATCTTTACACTCTCGCACTGTGTTCATGATTGGATCGCAGGTTTTTGGACACGCCCCTTTACTATCGTGAGCCAATGATACCCAGATAGGAGACAGTAAGCGAAACAAATAGTGCAAATCAACAAGGATAAAAAATTTCTTACTATGAAATCAAGCAGTGCGAAAGCTCACGTATGTTGAAAATACATAGATTGTAAATTCTACCTTGAGGCTAGACGAAATAAGCGTAATTTCCGGGTCTCTAGTAATAGCCTAATTGAGAATATTAATAGAATTTATCCGAGCCTATTCTTTATAATTATTTTAGGTTATAATTTTGTGGGAGTGAAATTTCTTAACTCTTTAGTACGTAGGGTATTCATTACACCAAGAAGTGATTTAAATGGTAGCATGTCACTGCTCGAAAAGTCGGGACTGGTCGCGCGTGACCTCAAGACTGCGCACCAGTTTTTGTTAACCGACTTCAAAAAAGGAGGAGGTTCTCAATTCGACTGTATTTTTTTTTTAATGTTTGTTACCTCAGAACTTTCAACTAGGTGAACCGATTTTGATGATTCTTTTTTTATTTGAAAGCTGGTGGTTCCCGTGTGGTGCCATTTCAATTTGGTCCAGTTCTGACAATGGAATCCATGAGAAAACCATATAATTCTTAAATTTGCATTAAGAATGTGCATGACAAATGGACGAATAACTCAATATCACGCCAACCGATTTCGATGATTACTTTTTTATTGGAAAGTATGTACTTCAAGGGTAGTATTATGAGAGTTTGGTTAGGTTCTGATAATGGGATCCATGACAAAGTAACGAAACTCTTCAATTCTTAGGAGCAAATTAACGATACTCGGCCGAATCGTTTATAGGCTATTCGGATGTTTGAGTCACCTACCGTAACGTCGTCATGATCAAGTAATTGTCGTAGTCAAATATGATGATCAATGAAACTCCGTAACGACTTACAGTAAGGGTGCGATCTGTGGCAGAATTTCTAACTGTCTGTAATCAAAATGCAATGCGATTACGTTCGTTGCTGCATTGCAACATGACGCAAGCGTACTAATTGCATTACTTATCATGTGAAGCCACATTTTCGAAAGTCTATATTTGTGCTCTTCGCAAGTCTCTTTTGAAATTGTCCTCGAGGAAGATTTCCTCTGTTGAGATAGGCGTTTCTCCCTAACTTCGTTTGTTTCATTTAAACGGCGCTGTCTCATATGAGCAGCACGTTTAGTAGGTCTACCCATATTCAGACAAATTAGATAGTGTACTTCAGATTCACTAAAAATCAAAAAATAAACACAAATTTAAACAAAAAAAAAATACTTAAAAAACTATTCCAAAACAAATTAATATGCACTAAAAAGTAAAAAAAAAAAATTGCGTATTCTTCTACAACTTAATAATCAACTTACTTTTTATACTCATCAATATGTAAGTACGATTACCACTAAGGTACCTACCAAATTCAAATCTAAATCAACACATACCTATGATCAAAATATTTTTTAGAGTTCTCCTAAGTAAAATGAAATAAAAAATATTAGACTACTTAAAAGTCAATCAAATTATTACGATGATATAATGTAGTTACAATTATTGTTATTTTTGTAGTCGGTGTCAGCCAAGGAAACACTACAATATACCTAGCAATAATAATACGAGAATACTTTAAGAAATATTTTTTCTAAAAAATTAACTTTTATACGAACGACAATATACTATTAGTACTGTGACAGAATACCAATACCTAATTAAACCCATTTTAAAATTAACTTTGATACGACAATATACTGTGACAATATCTGCGACCTTGAAAGGACATAAATACCAATACCTAATTAAACCTAACAAACGAACTTTAATACGACACTATGCTGAGACATAATGTAGCAAACGGTGATACGAAAATATAGCCAATATTAAACACAAGGAATAACCGTAAGGAGGACGTTGTGTATATAGAACGAGAAAAGAATCTGAAACGGTTCGTAATCAAGTGACTGGTATCTGGCGCGGCGCGTGCCCGGCGTGTCCACTTGACAGCTGCCCCCCCCCCCCCCCCCACCCTTCTGCTGCGGCCCACTCTCGCCTCTCGCCTCAAGTCGCGCGTGCTTCACCTATAACCATGTACCTACCTGGGCTGACACCGACTCCAAAAATAACAATAATTGTAACTACATTATATTATAGTAATAATTTCTGATTGACTTTTAAGTAGTCTAATATTTTTCATTTCATTTTACTTAGGAGAACTCTAAAAAATATTTTGATCATAGGTATGTGTTGATTTAGATTTGAAGTTGGTAGGTACCTTAGTGGTAATCGTACTTACATATTGATGAGTATAAAAAGTAAGTTGATTATTAAGTTGTAGAAGAATACGCAATTGTTTTTTTTTTTTTACTTTATAGTGCATATTTATTTGTTTTGGAATAGATTTTTAGTCGGTTTTTTTGATAAAATTTGTGTTTATTTTTAATAAACTATCAGCAACTATATTAACGGTTTAGGCCTATGTATTAAGCTTTTTAAACACTATTTCTAAACCAAATTAGTACAAAATTTATTCTAGTGTTTTCCTTTATTTAAAGTGAAAATAATGCAAAATGAATTAAAAATAATTAATATTAATTTTAATGTGTGTCATAATTTTGTAAAATATTATTCTTTGTACATATTTCTTGATTGTTTGGGAAAAGAGAACTAGTTTAAGACTTGGTCAGGCATGCCTGTGAAAATTCATGTCTTTTAGAACACACTTCAATGACAATGTTATTTTGAGTAGCCTATTGTGTTTTTCGGAGGACGTTGCTTGGTAAGTGACTTAGTTTTCCGTCCCGATTTCACGCCATGCTTTATCAATTCACAAGCAAAGTTTATACAAATGGTTTGGACCCAACTCTTCCCCAGAGCATGACGTCGTGAAGGTTTTCTGTCCGAATACAAACAACATTAAACATTTCTTTTGAATTTTTTTTATTTGTGGTTTTATTGGTTGTTTTTAAGATTTTAAGCCGGGAAACACTTGGATGTTCAAGCGACCAAAATAGTTACTATTAAATCCTTACGCGTGTCAATGAGGCGCTGTGGTCTGCTTACAAGCAGGTTATGATCAACGTTTAGCCAAACAAAAAATGGAATATAGTCTGCAGTTTCGTTGACAAATTATGTCATTAGAGACGGTGTGGGGTAAAGTTATCCTAGTGGAGCATGAGTATGGTGCATTATAGCGAAAGGCATATTAGTGCCCGGAGAAAAACACACTGGTTTACAGCAACGTCCACCTCATTTTGCACTTGGTTTAATTTTGCCTAGGTGAAAGGTGAGTCATCTGACCATCGTGGCAACCCGACTAGCTGTGGATAGTAGTTGCTAGAGTGTAAAAAAAAGTTTTTTTTTTAAGTCTGTACCATCGTCCAATGAACCGATCTATATTTCCACAATTTTGGTGAGGTCATTTGGCCCAGATGACGGACAAACACTGAATTATAATTCAGTTGCACTCGGGGTCTAGTCACGGTCCTAACATCCCGATTTATGTTTTAAAATGGTTTTCCGGAATCATCTCTGAGTAAAATTCCACGACGGCTCCTCGCAAGGGCAATGGTGGTTTTTATTTACAAGTGTCTCCCAGAAGAGCGGCATTTGTATTTCTGCATCCGAAATAACACGCTGTGACAAGTCGTAAGACAATTTGATAAAACAAAAGGTCAAAAATTTCTTTCTGGTTATTTTTTGGAGGAAAATTACACTTTCTGCGTACTTAATTTGTTTTGCAAAATAGTTTTCAATATATAGGCCTATAGTTTTTTTTAATTTTAAAAGCTTTATTGAGAAAAATTTTTGTAATAAACACACTCACCTTATCTGTTTTATACAGGTGAAAAATAAACGTGCATTAATAAAATTGAGAATTTAGAAAAAAATAATAATTAAATTGTTTTCAATATATGAAGCTGCATATTCACACAATGTTTGGCGCGCACGTGCCACCGCTTGTATTCACGTGTGCTCGCGCGAGACCGAGCGCCCGGCTCTTCACTCGGCGCTGTCGGAAATAGAAAACCTCCTCCCCCCCCCTCCCTCCTGGCTGCGCCGGCGTGATCTCAGCCGGGCCTCTGTAGAGGCGTCGTCCCTGAATTTATAGTCATAACCGGCGCCCGAGTCTGAGCGTCTGAGCTCGACTGCGGAGTGAGAGGCGCCCTCAGCTTTGTGCCGCTGATCACGAGCGCTGCTTTGAAGTGAAGACTGATTGCCTTGCGGTGAAAATTGCCAAACGTCACTCAGGTTTTTTTATACCCACTTTGAAAACGCGTTCTACTTTGAATATGCACGCTATTATAAAATTAAAGCTCAAAATTTGAACAGTTTTTTTAAAATACTGTTTAACATCTTCCAGCTCACTGGGTTCTCTTACGCTTGGCGTCAAATCTTCTGTTTTTATTTACTTATTATATTTAAGGGCACTCTTATTCCGCGGGATAATTAGTAACAAAATTATATTTGAAGCATATGTTCACGTGCTTCAAGTTGATCGCAATGGAATACGGTTGTCTTGCCACGCCCTTGACAACCTTAAACCAGTTATAAACAGGAGAAGGCGTGGCTGCCCAACCACGTGTGACTCTTCAAAGGATGGCACTTTGTTATAGACCACTAACACTTGTCAAATTCTTGATTATATATTGTAAAGTCGAATCCCTTCTGGAGGAAAATAAAACCGTGAAATAAACGTAACTTCACCTATTGGCTCGTACGGATACCTACTTTAATCAAGATAAATATCATGTACAACAAAAGGAGTTTATTAAGGCTTATTCATGTTGTTCATTTCAAATAATTTGTTCTGACAATATTAAAAGTGACTATGTAAATCTCTTAGGGAACAATATATTCGTTTGGCAAATAAGTAACACGATGTCGATAAACATTTTTATAGTTGCTTTTGAGGAAAAAACCTTTTTTTATTTCTTTAATTTTTGTCTAATTGGTTTATTTTTGGCAATAAAATATGGTGTAGCGATTTTTCCTTTTAAATAAACTTTATATCAGGTTAAATACGGCATAAATTATTTACAAAACTACAATTGACTTCACAAACCTTCATCGTCAAAGTAATTAATGCTTGCACGAAGACAATTTTAATGTTTGTGCACTAGTTCCAACAAAAAAAACATAGCTTTATATATTACCTAAATATACAAACACTTCTTGGATTTAAACTTATATTAATAAGTAGAACGTTACATATTTAAAATAAATACGGAACTATCTTTGCTCTCGTCCTCGGTGGCTCACCCAGTAAACTGTCCGGGTCTAGCTTGGATATCTACAAACATTTAACCAGAGCGAAAGACAAGGGGAAGCCAGTCGTTCTCGTTAGCCGCCAGTGAGGAGAGATACAGGGCCAGCGCCTGTATCTCCCTCTCCCTCACGACGCCGCTGTGAGGCGGATAGACTATTAGGGCGGCGCATTTTGCCCTACTATTCACAAGTCGTGCGCTAACTCTTGACGTGGGAGCCACTGCACCGCGTGATTAGTCCGTCCGCCTCACAGTGGTGTCGTGAGGGAGAAGGAGATACAGGCGCTGGCCCTGTGTCTCTATTCACTGGCGGCTAACTTCGAAGAAGGCATCGAGAAGCTTGTGTTACGATATGACAAATTCCTCGATCGTTTTGGAGACTATGAAGAAAAATAATTAAGACACTGCTGAACATTTGGTATTAAAATTATAATGCTATGTAAATAAGTATTTTTTTAGCACATCGAGATTTAAAAAACAGCCCTCGTACTTAGCCATGAGTGTATGAGATATAATCAGATAAATCTCGTGTAAGAGGTGTTATAACACTGTTGAATAGCGCCAAGGAGTTACTTGGTAAAGGGTTTGACAAAGTGTTTCGCGATTGAAGTGTAATGCCAGTCGTTGTCCTACGGTTTTTAGGTGAAGGTCAATGCCACCGCCGTAAGGATTTGTGTGTATAGCAGTGTTGATAAAGAATACGGACCTAAGGTATGTGAGCCTACTTCGTTTTATGTAATCAAACTAAGTGTTTATATTTTAAGTCAGCACACGGCACCTGGAATAATTCGGTAACGACTATGACAAGACTTACGCATGTAGCTTATTATGATGTTTGGCAAGATTTGTTTTATGATACAACGGCTGACTTAACTGGATAAATGTTTTAACTAAGGGTTATTATAGTATTTTGCGAGATGGTGACATTATTACTGACACACATTTATAATCTACACGTAGCATATCATGAGTATATGAATGTATAACACAACTTGCAACACTTTTAGTAAGAAGCCACTACAAAGCAACATGCAATGATTATTTAAGATTAACCTTGTTGATGTGAAGTTCCGCACTTTGTACAATTGAGAGATATACTTATGTGTAAACTCTTTAAATGTATACTGATAATTTTATTTCAAAAAATTGTGTTTTAATGAAATTATGATTACCTATTAATGCATTATTTCTTTTTTACTAAAGGTTCAGTAGCTAATCTAACATTAGGGTGGTATACACCCTTTATTGCCTAAGTGAATATCACTGCGAACATCAAACTTATTTCCTTAATGTTTGTCATATACAAACTGGATGCTCTACTAAACTTATATATTAAATTACGTATTAATTTTAAATTACAATTTATAACGATATTAACTTTAACTATTCACAACCACTAGTGAAATCGGTTTAAATCCTAATTATAACATAATATTTAACTACTTGGATAACACAAAGCGTTAATAGTTATTACTTTGCATAATTACTTTATCATATTTAATATTAATATATCAATCTTTGCTTTTTTTATAACCATAACGTTATTATATTAGTACATAATAAAATTTTAATAGGACCTAATTATTTACAAGGATTTGATAAATCTTCTAAGTGCAGATATTTCACATATTTAGTTTTCATTACCAATGTATGCATATTAATATTAAGTCACCAATTAATTTAAATCTAGTTTTTCTGTATAAGTCATTCCTACTGACACTATTTTAATATCAAGTTTGATACTTACAAAACACAGAAAATTACTTGACCCGATTTAATTTAAATTCAAAATAACTTGCTTTTAGACATTTCAAGTATAACTCTTAAACTAGAATTATTATGAGGAATTATTATGTAATTCTAGCAACTGAAAACCGAAGTATTTTGACTTAAAAATACATATTATATTCTTTTCCGTACTTTTATTGTTTTGAATACATATCATCGATAAAACATTATATTTTGCAAATACATTTGTTAGATGTGTTCTACATAACATTCCTGATGATTTAGAAATACAGTAGTTAGTACAGCCTGAATGTCATACTTTTAATTTTGTTATTGACGTATTTCATGATATAAATAATAATATTGTTAATCATAACATACGAAGGGAATATTGGGTTTAGGTTCAGTACATACAGGTATAACATATTTTATACCAAGGTTATCAGAGACAGGCATGTACAACGCACACGATACAAGGAATATGAGGGAAAAATCGGTGTTGGTAAGTAAACAACCCGGTATTTTCCTGAATTGTTTTAAGAAAACACCGGCAAAGCCGAGATTGCGTTGCATGGAATATAATTGTGTTCTGGGTCTTCCCTCTTACGAGTCTAATGTCCTGCCGTTGTGCCACATCGCAGTTGGTCATGCAGCAGTTTCCCACGTTCATGCGGATTTCGAAGCTTGGCAATGCAGTTGCAAGCGCATAAAAAGTACTTGTTTTATAAAGGGAAATTCCTTTGTATTTTACCCTTTCTCCTTTTCACAATTTGGAAATTACTAATTAAGAAAGTAACAATGCTGCAAATTTGATGACCAATATAGAAATATAAGACTAACTGTAAACTATGGATTAAAAAAAGATACAAAAGTTGAACAATATTAAAAAAAGAATCAGGAATAATCAAATATACAGAACATTCTTTGACTACACAAGTTCACGGGGAAAAATATATAATTCAAAATTTGAAATTAGACACAGCCAGCACATGATGCACTTAAATTGCACACGCATACCCAAACAACGCTCATTTTGTGTGATCAGGCGCATATTGGCAACACTGGCCGTTTCTCGATGCTGGTTCGTTACCACTGCTCGGTGCCACCAGACGCATTGGAGGCGGGTGTCGATAGGAAGATTTTTAACTAGAAAGAAATCTAGTGTATTTTATATAATAAGAAAATACTTTTTTTTTGGTGTCGGGCAACCGTTAAAAATAGAATAATCATACACATAATATTTACAAAAAAACACTGACGACAGAAATATGGCACTATCTGAAGAAAGTAAAAAAAAAAAATACAAATATTTACCTTATGTGACCAGTTATTGTGGGTAAAATATCTTTTTTTTACAAATAACAGAAACTGCTTGCAGTACATAAACAAGAAATCGGCAAATGAATGTCATAATAACATAATAACACTTCTTAGAAATGGTCGACTATAATTCCTCTTCAGTGATAAAATAGTAATGGTAAACAGTTTTTAATGTTATTTTGTATCACTTATCTTTCCTTGTTTTATTTATGAAGTCGATTTATATTGTGGAACATGTTGTCACAGGTGTAAGATCGCTCTTACATGAAATGTTGTTCGCGGATTTGTTGTTAATCTGCAAATAAGTTTTTATTAAAAAAATTAGAAATATTAGAATGTGCATGACTCTTAGAGTAAATATTTTGTAAAAATGTTTACGTCTTACTTTCTCACAAAATATTACCTCTCAACGTTCTAAAATATATCATTTTTCTTTTCATGTTAGGGAATAAATAAATCAATCTGAAAATAAAATGACTTTTACTAATAAGAGCAATTGATTACTGCTGTAGGTCTTAATTTTAATTGACAATATAGTGTAACGTATTGAACAAAAATAAATTTGAAAATAAATTAGGATTGTAGGTAGAATTATATCAAAGGCTCAACAAAAAATTGTTTTGTTTTTCGAATGCAGAGCATTTAACTGATAGTTCAAACTGCATGCGCACTCTTGTTTTCAGTCCACCGCTCACTGGAAAGTTAAAGCACTATGAATTAGAGAGAATTTTTTGTGTGAATAGGTAAGAAAAAGAAGTGTCACAAGAGTAAAATGATTTAGTTGATGGCATTGATGGTAGTAAATTTATTAAAGGAAAAATAAAAATCATGATAATCAGAATATTAGTAGGTTACAAATATTTTTTTTATTTTTTTCTGTTGGTAGCTATGAAGTTCAGTGGATGGAATTTTTTCCCCTAACCTAACATAAACTAACAGTAATTATTTTGGGTTGGGAGAGGTCCAGGTAAAGGAAGACACTAAGTGGTTCTCAGACTGAAGACAATACGCCGTTTTCATGCGGGGTTTCAACCATGCAAGAAGAGTAGCATGCATCGTGTGCTTTAATTGGGGATTGACCAGTCATGGCAGCGAATGATGCGTGACTAAATATTTTTTAACTCTATGCTATAAATAGTTAATCTAGTTAATTCGGGCCCAGGTAAATATTTCATAGACAAAGGGAATATCCTAGGCACTGTCGTGTGGGGTGCAATAGGGCGCCGTCTGGATACTTGAGATTTTGGAAGTGTAACATCTTAGCTCTCAGTATACAGCATTTCGTAGGATTATTTTGTGAATTGAACTGAAGTCGCATGGAACCAAAATGTGAAGCGGATGGCTCGTACCAAAGTTCACAAAGCCAAAGGGAAACTTTATAGCATTGACTGTTTAAAAGGTTTTAATAAAATGAGCAGTGTTTAAAAAAAAATCTTGTCAGAATATCAGGTTCAAAGCCGGAATTTAGTATTTCTTCAAATCTTTTCGCTTTTATCGGATCCTTTTCATTATAAAGTTAAAAATTTCGCTCTGCAAATCGAATAATTTGATAGTCGACGTAGCTGCTCCGGCAGCGAATTCTAGCGGCGGGTGCGGAATCTACGTAGGAATTAGGTCCAAAAATTAATTGAAGACACAATTCTCGTATATTTATCAGGCTTGGAATCATTTTAAGTAGTTCTACATTAAATTAATGTCCTATTTTCGTATTATAAGTGTAAGTATTTGCAACATGAGACCATATGAACCGATGTTATGTTACACATCACTGGCAAGTATTAAAATACTTGTTCACATTTAATTTTTTTTTGCTTGCACAGGAAAGACACAAATGTTTACTCCACTCCGGTCTGGTGTAGTTACTACGTACTCGCATTTACTCTTTACTATCCCCGTAAATATCATGAACATTGCCTTAGTTGAACTAATTGTTTTTGTAAAGTAAACAACTTCATAAAATAAGTAACTCACCAGTCGGAGGCGCCTTATACCTTCTAACTGGAAGTGATCAGTTGCAATGCCAGACGTGCATGCCTGCATCGGCGAAATCGCTCACCAGGTACAGGACGAATGGGCCGGTCAGGGAGGAGTGCTGGGCTCGCAAGCCATCTGGCAACCCTGGCTGCTCTTTGCATTCCTCGTGACGACCGTCTGGGTCAGTCCATCGCGCCAGTGGGTAGGGGGGGGGGTAGGTGTTTGTGGGAGATAAAAGGGGAAGGAAGGAGGGAGCTTATCACCCACGCAGTGATGAAGGACGGGCAAGACTGGCGGTCAGCGAGGCAGCTGTATCATTGCCTCGCACTTCGGGGGTCCACATTGATAGCTGCGTTCTGAGATATATTTTTATTTTCACCTAAACGAAGTAGAATAATTACATCACAGGAAAATCACTGTTATGTCGTGAAATACCCAATGTCACTGGCAATTAACCATACGAACTTTAGTCATAAACATACACTAATTATTTATATGTATTGATTTAAATTTTAAATTTATATATACATATGTTCTGTTTAATAGCTAAAAGCTGCCAAGCTCGTCAGCGCGTGCTCATCAATCTATCCGTCGTCGGCAACACTCCCAGTCGCAGCGAGGGAGGCGGGAGTGTCGCCTGCCTGCCTCGCGCCGGCGATGTGCAGAGTCGCAGCCTGGCTGCTGTCCCCGAGGCGCGCTCCCGCCGCGTGGTGCGAGCCGGTGCCCGGCGTAGCTGGACACTGCTTGTCCGCACAGAAAACACCTTTACAAAGGATTCCTTCGGGAACCAGTTTCCCAGTTTCCAAGTTATATCGGGGCTCGTAACGCTACAGCAAAGGTATTGAAACTTTGTACAACACTTGGGTATGGTTATTTTTTGTATTAATGAAGAAATAGGTTTTTTTAGTATTTCTAACGAAAATTAATTTCGTTCAAGGATAACTTTTTAAACCATTAAAATTTTGAATTTTAAATAATTATACTTTATTGAGTATGCTTATAAATGTACTTAGTATAAACTGGGAAGTTATTTAGAGAATAATTTACAAATAACTTTGAATATGGGAGGTGCTGGGTCAACACAAAGAATGTATGCCCAGTATTACTGCGAACACTTTTGTAGTGATACAGTTGTTTTAATGTAAATGTACAAATTGACAAATGTCAGCAATTTTACATGAGCGTTTCTGTTCCATTTACAAAAAAAGGAATGTACAACGTGAGCTCGCGGAGTAGACAGAGCAATCCAACTGCCTTTCTCGCTGTCAGAGGCAACGATCCCCTTGTCAGAAGTGATAAGCAGAACGATTCAATTAACCGAATCGATTCCTTTGAATCAGTTCTAAGTAATGATTCGTTCAAAAGATTCGTTAGTTTCGTTCTTTTAGTCCTAACCACCGACAAGGGTATCTGGCACATCTCAAGAGTCATAACTAGGGGCAGGCATTTTTTGCGAAAAAAAAATCTGAACGCCTCTCAGACTGCAACGAGGTATACCTGCACCAGCGGTTTCTTCCTTGTGCCGTCTGCGAGAGAAGACGGAGCCACTCAGGACGCGTTTGCTTCCGCATTAAATTACTGTGATTTTTGTTATAAGAAACGTCATGAACCTGAAAGAAACTCACCCAATCACGAAATCCAGACGATGCTACACTGTTTTAACTCTCAGCTAGTCTCGAAATCGTTTTGCGAAATACACTAGGCTTGCCCAGAGTCATAATTCGTTCACCCATTCAAGTATCCGTTACGTATTGGAGGCTGGCCTTGTCGAAATGTTAGCTGTGTACTGACGGCTGCAAAAGATGTGCGTAAACACATTTTAAGCTCTCGTCAATAAATTTAGTAAACAAAATCTTGACAATCCATGAAAAGGGACTGGAAAAATTCGCGGTTTCAATGATTTTCAGGGTAGAATCCACAGTCATTTGTTTTCTAAGTTCAATAACATTAGTTCATTAGCTGTTGGCTGGTGTGTTATCTCAACTGGTTTGCCTGTGATTCGGTACTTCTTTGGTTGAGGGTTTCTCATAGGCCCAGAGTCGTCCAGATGAACAGTGAGCCAATACAAAATAAGCTTAAACGTATATGTATTTTATTTTTAGCCTATCGCTTAATGAGTCCGCGAATTTTTTCAGTCTCTATCCATGAATAATTATGATGTATCGCAATACTTGTTGAGTCGTTAGCCCCAACTCCCACCCCTTTTCAGGTTCCCCCTTTTCTTCGCTAAGTTATCGTTTGATCTCATGAACATACGCACGCTGCGGTTACACATTACTTGACTCCCGACGTCACGATTCGTTTCTCTCTACGTTTCACATTCTCCCGAATCGTGTTCTTCGTTCGAGTAAACCGACTCTCAAAGATCCGATTCTTTACATACCGAACGAATCATATACATTCGTTCCCTAAAAAAATTCATTTCATTTTCAACGTGTCGTTCGCGAACGACACATCACTAGTGGTCTGATAAGTCAGAGAACTTCCTAGTGACGGGCACACACGGAAGACTCAGAGCGGCCGGACGCCATCAGTTGGCTGACGCGCTTACGTATAATGCCTAATTGACCGAGGAATTACCTCGCAGCTTTCCTGTGAGTAGTATATGAATGTATTTCCGGCGGCAGGCTTCCAGGCTGTGGAGCGTGTGGGCACGTCCGCCATCTTGGATTGTGACGTCACGGCGGCAAAAATTCCTCAAAAATCCTCAAAATTGACTCAAAATGACTCAAAATATCCCGTTTTAAGAAAAAATTTCCCGTTTTCGAGGGAAAAATTCCCGTTTCGAGGGAAAATTTCCCGTTTTATTCCGTAAAAATCCCAGCAGCTAGAAATGTCCATATGTAGGCTTAAGCATCCATGTCTACAGCCTCAGATAAGCCTCAACATGGATGATGTCACCGTTGCAATTTCCGTTACGCCCGCCATCTTTATCCGACGCCTGGCGCCGGCGCGTGGAGCCGAGAGCCGAGCCACATCTCTGACGTCACGTCTATCTGTGATGTCACGGCGACCATCTTGGATGAGAGTAACGGGACACCGCGTAACGGGACAAGTAGTACCGCGACTTTGACCATGACCTTGACACCGGCGGCCATTTTGGATCCGCCATCTTGGATCAGCCATTTTGGATGTCGTCATTGTGTTTTCTCGAACATTCCGGCGATGTGTTTTCCGACATATTGGATGATGACGTCACCGTTGCAAATTTTGTTACGGCCGCCATCTTTAACTTTTTTATTTATTATCCGATTTTAATGAAAAAAAATTAAAAATTATAAAAAAAATCCATTTAATAAAATTTTAATAAAAGATTTATAAAAATTATATTTTTACGACACGGAGTTCGGAGTCCTCGGTTCGAACCCGGTGAGGGCAAAAAAATTAAAAATGGTGACCGATCCTTCCCCCCGTGGTGTGTGCTAGCAGACTGACTCCCACCACTTTTTTTCAAAGCATATAGATCGTCATCTAGTATGACGTCATGTCCGCCATCTTGTCTTTGATGCTGGAAGCCATCATCAATGTATCGGCAGCGAGAGTGCGCTCACGCCATGTTAGTTTAGTTCTTATCCGATAGAGTGCAGTAATCATTTATTACTGTGACACCCGCCATCTTGAAATTTGGCCGCCATCTTGAAAATCCGTAATTATTTAGCTAGAAATTCGGGAAAAATTCCAAAATTCATTAAATAAATCACTCATTAATTTACATATTGATTCGATCGATTCACGTCCTCGGTTCGATACCCGATCGATGCAATAATGTTTAATTTTATGAAAAAATAATAATTTCAATAAACCATGTTAAACTTTCGTAAAGAGACTTTAAATCCTCTACTACCATCATCCTATCAGACGTCAAGACTACCATATTGGAAATTCGTAATTTTAATGCTAGAGATTCGGGAAAAAGTTCAAAATTCATTAAATAAATTTGTAATCAATATACTGATTGATTGGATCGACTAAGGTCCGTGGTTCGATCCCTTGTCGATACAAAACAACATTAATATTTTAAAAAAGTACCACTAAAGTGTAAGGTTTGAGAAAATTAAAAACACCGCAAGTTCTTTTAAAAAAACTTTTATTTCATACATACTACACTACTACAAGTACAAAAAAAAACACTGACAAATTACTAAAGTTTTGTGGATTTCTCGATTCAAACAGTCTTCTTATTGTACGTACTAAGCCTTTTACATGACTTTAAATGTCTATACGATCCGTTCATCACCACAGCCAGAGACGGACTGAAGTTCATATCACTTATATAGTCTCATTAGCCGGTACAACACATGAGTCGAAACAATAACCATGTTCATTATACGTCTCGGAGCATTTTTTATAATGACGATGTAAGCTATCGAGACGTGAAATTAGTTTATTACATTTTATACACTGAAAATGTATTCTTTGAACATTATTAGAACAACCGCTCCTTTCATGTCTGCGCGCATTTGAAGTTCTAGTAAATGATGCGTCACAATATTTGCACTGATGCGATGCACGCTCTTCATGAATTGAAGTCTGGAATGCAGATGGTGAAACTTCAGCTGATGGTGGAACAGCACATATCGAAGTCTCCTCCAGCGTTGTCAGAGGCGTTGCCAACGGGATCTGCTCCAACATCGTCGGCGCCGACGTCATGGTTCTCGTAGTCGATGGTACATCCTCCATCGAGTACGACGTTAAAGTCGGTAAAGATGCCATCGAAGTCTCAAGAACAGGCAATTACGCGACTTATACACCAGAAGAAACAAACTAGGTGATCCGTACACCGTCAACGGCAGTAACAAACTAAGCGTCCTGCTGTATAGGACTCGTTAATATACATTAACCGGTTTGAATAATACGATAGTCAAATCAAGAACAATTTACTAAAATACTAGAGTCAAAACAACATTAAAAAAATAGAAGCACCGTCAACAAAAAAGGAAGCACATTTGGAAGCACCTTCAAAAAAGGAAAAACAATAGGAAGCACCGACTACGAAAAAACAGCACATTTGGAAGCACCGACAACGAAAAGGCAGCACATTTGGAAGCACCGTCATCGAAAAGGCAGCACATTTGGAAGCACCGACTACCAAAAGGCAGCACATTTGGAAGCACCGACTACGAAAAGACAGCACATTTGACAGCACCGACAACGAAAAGGCAGCACATTTGGAAGCACCGACTACGAAAAGGCAGCACATTTGACAGCACCGACAACGAAAAGGCAGCACATTTGGAAGCACCAACTACGAAAAGACAGCACATTTGGAAGCACCGACAACGAAAAGGCAGCACATTTGGAAGCACCGACTACGAAAAGGCAGCACATTTGGAAGCACCAACTACGAAAAGGCAGCACATTTGACAGCACCGACAACGAAAAGGCAGCACATTTGGAAGCACCAACTACGAAAAGGCAGCACATTTGGAAGCACCCACAACGAAAAGGCAGCACATTTGGAAGCACCGACTACGAAAAGGCAGCACATTTGGCAGCACCGACAACGAAAAGGCAGCACATTTGGAAGCACCGACTACGAAAAGGCAGCACATTTGGAAGCACCGACTACGAAAGGGCAGCACATTTGGCAGCACCGACAACGAAAAGGCAGCACATTTGGAAGCACCGACTACGAAAAGGCAGCACATTCTTAAGCACCGACTACGAAAAGGCAGCACATTTGGAAGCACCTACAACGAAAAGGCAGCACATTTGGAAGCACCGAAAACGAAAAGGCAGCACATTTGGTAGCACCGACAACGAAAAGGCAGCACATTTGGAAGCACCGACAACGAAAAGGCAGCTCATTTTGGATGCACTATCATAAAGGCAGCACATTTTGAAAGCACCATCGAATAAGGAAGCACATTTGGAAGCTCCATCTACAAAAAAAAAAAAAAAAAAAAAAAAAAAAAGGAAGCAAAATTTACGAGATCTAAGTCTTAGTTAGAAATTAGAATACAAGAAATAAAAACATTAAATTCTTATAATAATTTAAATTATTTATTTTAATTCTTTACATTATACAAATGCAAGTAAAACAAGCCATTATTGTATGTAGCCAGCTTCCCTCAGTTCCTTGAGTATAAAGGATATTTCTTTGATGCATGAATAGTTTCCTGCACAAAGCGAACCATGTAGAAGTCTTAGCCGGTCAACCAATATGTTTGGATCTTTCCATGATGTGTAATCATTCTCTTCTACCACCATCTTCCTTGCACCTTTATAATAAATATTATGATCTCTGGTGTCTTCCGTTTTACCACCAACCTCAGGGTAACTTTCATGTTTGAGACGGTGATCATCACAAACTTGATCAGATTTATTTAATATATCACGTCGTTTCCAACGTTTCGGTCTCAGGACACCGCCACATTCTTCGATCTTGGCAGCTTTAGGTGCTTCATCATAGTCTATGTCTTTGTCAGCAGCCTCAGAGTCACTGTAACAATCACCGTAGAAGGAATCGTCTTCACCCAATTTACCATAATAATTCGATGTTGATGATGTTGAAGTGTCTTCATCGTCTTCATGCTTCCTTTTTAGGAGTCCATCATTTTTACAAAGTAGGAAAGAACTACTTGAATTCGGCTGGAATATATTCTCACTTTTCACGTTAAGGATTCTTCCATTGTCTTCATTCTTCCGTAAATCATCATCCTCCTTCAATTTTAGTTCTTTGTCGAGATCGGAAGAGCCAAGAAAATTATTGTCGTAATGCAGATCACTCTTCCTTAGGCTAGTAGATTCATCGTTGTCCTCTAGCTTGTACGCAGGCTTGGCGCTACAAGTTCTGCCATGTCTTTTTAGGCTCTCTCTCCGCGTAAACGACTTGCTACATCGAACACAACTTATCATATTGCGCAGTGGATTTTTAACACAGTCATTCTTCTCGTGTTGTCTTTTATTCTTTCTCAAGATAAACTCTTTACTGCAAAACTTACACCTATGTTCTTTCGATACAGCGTCAGATCCCAAATCGGAATTCATATTAGTTACTGAGACTAATGTCAGATGCAAACTAAGAGTTTTAAATTAGATATATTACTTAAATATAATTTTTTAATTATTTCATCAGCGATAATTAATATATCTCATGCAAAAGTACTTTATGCATGTAGTTCTGCTTTTCAACAACAGATGTCGACACATGTTGCTTGCAGGTAAATAATGTTTAGTTCTTTTATGCGGGATGCCTGATGCTCACTAACGATCGCAAAAGAAGGATGGCTTCGATAGACTCCAAGGAAAAGGAAGTTCGTCTTGCATGTTGGTGCTCCATAGATGTCTCATGGCGTAATATTAATTTGACTGAGTAATGATATTTGTCGTATTCCACCTGATAAAAAAAATTACAAGTTTTGATTTAGTAGCAGAAATTATCGAATTAAATGTAACTCCAATTAAAATGACATGTCTCATTAGACAAAAAAAAATACATGCAGAGAGCGGTTCCTCAGAATAGTCAGAAACACTTGAAGAAACCACAGGAATGATTGCAAGAACACGGGAAAAACCATAAAAATATTGACATTAATAATCAGGAGCACACGGAGAAAACCATCATAATATTGGCAAGAATAATCAGGAGCACACGGAGAAAACCATCATAATATTGACCAGATTAATCAGAAGTACTCGGAGAAAACCACCACATGTTTTCCTTGATATCATAAAATTACAGGAAAAAATATTAAAAAAAAAAAAAAAAATTTAAAAAAAATAAAAAAAATGCATAAACAGTTTCTGATAGCTTGTAAACTTATCATTGTTGAGCAAAGATAGAGTTTTTGTACAAGCCAGAAATTTATGCATTTTTTTATTTTTTTTTAAATTTTTTTTTATTTTTAAATATTTTTTCCTGTAATTTTATGATATCAAGGAAAACATGTGGTGGTTTTCTCCGAGTACTTCTGATTAATCTGGTCAATATTATGATGGTTTTCTCCGTGTGCTCCTGATTATTCTTGCCAATATTATGATGGTTTTCTCCGTGTGCTCCTGATTATTAATGTCAATATTTTGATGGTTTTTCCCGTGTTCTTGCAATCATTCCTGTGGTTTCTTCAAGTGTTTCTGAATATTCTGAGGAACCGCTCTCTGCATGTATTTTTTTTTGTCTAATGAGACATGTCATTTTAATTGGAGTTACATTTAATTCGATAATTTCTGCTACTAAATCAAAACTTGTAATTTTTTTTATCAGGTGGAATACGACAAATATCATTACTCAGTCAAATTAATATTACGCCATGAGACATCTGTGGAGCACCAACATGCAATACGAACTTCCTTTTCCTTGGAGTCTATCGATGCCATCCTTCTTTTGCGATCGTTAGTGAGCATCAGGCATCCCGCATAAAAGAACTAAACATTATTTACCTGCAAGCAACATGTGTCGACATCTGTTGTTGAAAAGCAGAACTACATGCATAAAGTACTTTTGCATGAGATATATTAATTATCGCTGATGAAATAATTAAAAAATTATATTTAAGTAATATATCTAATTTAAAACTCTTAGTTTGCATCTGACATTAGTCTCAGTAACTAATATGAATTCCGATTTGGGATCTGACGCTTTATCGAAAGAACATAGGTGTAAGTTTTGCAGTAAAGAGTTTATCTTGAGAAAGAATAAAAGACAACACGAGAAGAATGACTGTGTTAAAAATCCACTGCGCAATATGATAAGTTGTGTTCGATGTAGCAAGTCGTTTACGCGGAGAGAGAGCCTAAAAAGACATGGCAGAACTTGTAGCGCCAAGCCTGCGTACAAGCTAGAGGACAACGATGAATCTACTAGCCTAAGGAAGAGTGATCTGCATTACGACAATAATTTTCTTGGCTCTTCCGATCTCGACAAAGAACTAAAATTGAAGGAGGATGATGATTTACGGAAGAATGAAGACAATGGAAGAATCCTTAACGTGAAAAGTGAGAATATATTCCAGCCGAATTCAAGTAGTTCTTTCCTACTTTGTAAAAATGATGGACTCCTAAAAAGGAAGCATGAAGACGATGAAGACACTTCAACATCATCAACATCGAATTATTATGGTAAATTGGGTGAAGACGATTCCTTCTACGGTGATTGTTACAGTGACTCTGAGGCTGCTGACAAAGACATAGACTATGATGAAGCACCTAAAGCTGCCAAGATCGAAGAATGTGGCGGTGTCCTGAGACCGAAACGTTGGAAACGACGTGATATATTAAATAAATCTGATCAAGTTTGTGATGATCACCGTCTCAAACATGAAAGTTACCCTGAGGTTGGTGGTAAAACGGAAGACACCAGAGATCATAATATTTATTATAAAGGTGCAAGGAAGATGGTGGTAGAAGAGAATGATTACACATCATGGAAAGATCCAAACATATTGGTTGACCGGCTAAGACTTCTACATGGTTCGCTTTGTGCAGGAAACTATTCATGCATCAAAGAAATATCCTTTATACTCAAGGAACTGAGGGAAGCTGGCTACATACAATAATGGCTTGTTTTACTTGCATTTGTATAATGTAAAGAATTAAAATAAATAATTTAAATTATTATAAGAATTTAATGTTTTTATTTCTTGTATTCTAATTTCTAACTAAGACTTAGATCTCGTAAATTTTGCTTCCTTTTTTTTTTTTTTTTTTTTTTTTTTTTTTTTTTTTTTTTTTTTGTAGATGGAGCTTCCAAATGTGCTTCCTTATTCGATGGTGCTTTCAAAATGTGCTGCCTTTATGATAGTGCATCCAAAATGAGCTGCCTTTTCGTTGTCGGTGCTTCCAAATGTGCTGCCTTTTCGTTGTCGGTGCTACCAAATGTGCTGCCTTTTCGTTTTCGGTGCTTCCAAATGTGCTGCCTTTTCGTTGTCGGTGCTTCCAAATGTGCTGCCTTTTCGTAGTCGGTGCTTAAGAATGTGCTGCCTTTTCGTAGTCGGTGCTTCCAAATGTGCTGCCTTTTCGTTGTCGGTGCTGCCAAATGTGCTGCCCTTTCGTAGTCGGTGCTTCCAAATGTGCTGCCTTTTCGTAGTCGGTGCTTCCAAATGTGCTGCCTTTTCGTTGTCGGTGCTGCCAAATGTGCTGCCTTTTCGTAGTTGGTGCTTCCAAATGTGCTGCCTTTTCGTTGTGGGTGCTTCCAAATGTGCTGCCTTTTCGTAGTTGGTGCTTCCAAATGTGCTGCCTTTTCGTTGTCGGTGCTGTCAAATGTGCTGCCTTTTCGTAGTCGGTGCTTCCAAATGTGCTGCCTTTTCGTAGTCGGTGCTTCCAAATGTGCTGCCTTTTCGTTGTCGGTGCTTCCAAATGTGCTGCCTTTTCGTAGTTGGTGCTTCCAAATGTGCTGCCTTTTCGTTGTCGGTGCTGTCAAATGTGCTGCCTTTTCGTAGTCGGTGCTTCCAAATGTGCTGCCTTTTCGTTGTCGGTGCTGTCAAATGTGCTGTCTTTTCGTAGTCGGTGCTTCCAAATGTGTTGCCTTTTGGTAGTCGGTGCTTCCAAATGTGCTGCCTTTTCGATGACGGTGCTTCCAAATGTGCTGCCTTTTCGTTGTCGGTGCTTCCAAATGTGCTGTTTTTTCGTAGTCGGTGCTTCCTATTGTTTTTCCTTTTTTGAAGGTGCTTCCAAATGTGCTTCCTTTTTTGTTGACGGTGCTTCTATTTTTTTAATGTTGTTTTGACTCTAGTATTTTAGTAAATTGTTCTTGATTTGACTATCGTATTATTCAAACCGGTTAATGTATATTAACGAGTCCTATACAGCAGGACGCTTAGTTTGTTACTGCCGTTGACGGTGTACGGATCACCTAGTTTGTTTCTTCTGGTGTATAAGTCGCGTAATTGCCTGTTCTTGAGACTTCGATGGCATCTTTACCGACTTTAACGTCGTACTCGATGGAGGATGTACCATCGACTACGAGAACCATGACGTCGGCGCCGACGATGTTGGAGCAGATCCCGTTGGCAACGCCTCTGACAACGCTGGAGGAGACTTCGATATGTGCTGTTCCACCATCAGCTGAAGTTTCACCATCTGCATTCCAGACTTCAATTCATGAAGAGCGTGCATCGCATCAGTGCAAATATTGTGACGCATCATTTACTAGAACTTCAAATGCGCGCAGACATGAAAGGAGCGGTTGTTCTAATAATGTTCAAAGAATACATTTTCAGTGTATAAAATGTAATAAACTAATTTCACGTCTCGATAGCTTACATCGTCATTATAAAAAATGCTCCGAGACGTATAATGAACATGGTTATTGTTTCGACTCATGTGTTGTACCGGCTAATGAGACTATATAAGTGATATGAACTTCAGTCCGTCTCTGGCTGTGGTGATGAACGGATCGTATAGACATTTAAAGTCATGTAAAAGGCTTAGTACGTACAATAAGAAGACTGTTTGAATCGAGAAATCCACAAAACTTTAGTAATTTGTCAGTGTTTTTTTTTTGTACTTGTAGTAGTGTAGTATGTATGAAATAAAAGTTTTTTTAAAAGAACTTGCGGTGTTTTTAATTTTCTCAAACCTTACACTTTAGTGGTACTTTTTTAAAATATTAATGTTGTTTTGTATCGACAAGGGATCGAACCACGGACCTTAGTCGATCCAATCAATCAGTATATTGATTACAAATTTATTTAATGAATTTTGAACTTTTTCCCGAATCTCTAGCATTAAAATTACGAATTTCCAATATGGTAGTCTTGACGTCTGATAGGATGATGGTAGTAGAGGATTTAAAGTCTCTTTACGAAAGTTTAACATGGTTTATTGAAATTATTATTTTTTCATAAAATTAAACATTATTGCATCGATCGGGTATCGAACCGAGGACGTGAATCGATCGAATCAATATGTAAATTAATGAGTGATTTATTTAATGAATTTTGGAATTTTTCCCGAATTTCTAGCTAAATAATTACGGATTTTCAAGATGGCGGCCAAATTTCAAGATGGCGGGTGTCACAGTAATAAATGATTACTGCACTCTATCGGATAAGAACTAAACTAACATGGCGTGAGCGCACTCTCGCTGCCGATACATTGATGATGGCTTCCAGCATCAAAGACAAGATGGCGGACATGACGTCATACTAGATGACGATCTATATGCTTTGAAAAAAAGTGGTGGGAGTCAGTCTGCTAGCACACACCACGGGGGGAAGGATCGGTCACCATTTTTAATTTTTTTGCCCTCACCGGGTTCGAACCGAGGACTCCGAACTCCGTGTCGTAAAAATATAATTTTTATAAATCTTTTATTAAAATTTTATTAAATGGATTTTTTTTATAATTTTTAATTTTTTTTCATTAAAATCGGATAATAAATAAAAAAGTTAAAGATGGCGGCCGTAACAAAATTTGCAACGGTGACGTCATCATCCAATATGTCGGAAAACACATCGCCGGAATGTTCGAGAAAACACAATGACGACATCCAAAATGGCTGATCCAAGATGGCGGATCCAAAATGGCCGCCGGTGTCAAGGTCATGGTCAAAGTCGCGGTACTACTTGTCCCGTTACGCGGTGTCCCGTTACGCTCATCCAAGATGGTCGCCGTGACATCACAGATAGACGTGACGTCAGAGATGTGGCTCGGCTCTCGGCTCCACGCGCCGGCGCCAGGCGTCGGATAAAGATGGCGGGCGTAACGGAAATTGCAACGGTGACATCATCCATGTTGAGGCTTATCTGAGGCTGTAGACATGGATGCTTAAGCCTACATATGGACATTTCTAGCTGCTGGGATTTTTACGGAATAAAACGGGAAATTTTCCCTCGAAACGGGAATTTTTCCCTCGAAAACGGGAAATTTTTTCTTAAAACGGGAAATTTTGAGTCATTTTGAGTCAATTTTGAGGATTTTTGAGGAATTTTTGCCGCCGTGACGTCACAATCCAAGATGGCGGACGTGCCCACACGCTCCACAGCCTGGAAGCCTGCCGCCGGAAATACATTCATATACTACTCCTGTGGAGCTCTAAAAAAAACTTAAATAATCTGCGGCTAGGAAATCGCTCGAGCATTGCCTGTCAAGAGGTCCATCTAGCCAGGTTTCAATGATGATAAGGGCGACGTTCGCTGGTGTTTTTTGTTCGGACTAGCGCGCAGTCCTATACGTCATGCAATGCAACTACAAGATGTTTCAAGTGATCGTAAGAGTTTAAGGAGTATATATGAAAATAAAGCTGTAATGAAAGTCCCTCGAGTGCTTTCAATAATCTGTACCGGATGTTTCATGCCTAAAAATATTCAGATAACACATGCGTTTGAGCCATTTTCACTCTTCTACAAATACAGATTATAAACGATATCTGGAAACAGAACCGCTAACCTTTCCTTCAGCTCATTGTTAAATGTTTTTCTTAAGCAGTCCCCACTTGGATAACTTGGGGAGTTTTCAAATTGCGTGTTTTATTTACAATTCTCTGAAAACCGTATGTGTGCCCAGGTACGCTGGAGGGGGGGGGGGGGTGTTTGGTTTGGTCTGGAACCGGTTACAAATCTGATGGGGGCATATGCGCCGGCGGGTATGACCCCTGGATGGGTGGCGTAAACTGAATTTCTTTTCAAGGAGGGGAAATTTTGAAAAAAGCAAATACTATAAAAAAAATTAAATTTGATAACGTGTATTCAAAAAAAAATCTCACGTTACTATTGACTACAACGCACTGATACATGAGCCTACAGTAGTAGCAACAGGAGACGTGACGTGACGTGACGTGACTTCGGGGAGGGGGGGGGTTGAGGGTGGCTCATCTCCGGAACCACGCCCCTCCATCTCACACACTGCCCCGGAGTATGCTGTATGTATGCAGTGTCTCGAACACACAGCTCGCTCGCTTGGCCAGCACCTGGTGCGGCGCGCCTCCAGAGAGCAGGCTACCGCGGCATTCGCCGGATATGTTTCCTCGTAACACTAACTACTCAAAACTCCAGCTGTGGCGTCTCTCATCCTTAGTTTTTAGCGAGCATTTTAATGGACATTTACTCTCTCTATCCACTGCCTGTTATCTGTCATTAGCGCTGTTCTGGTTTCGGTGTGCTCTTTTGCCAGGCATACGCCCTTCAGCTCAAAGGTTATAAACACTACTTTAAAACACAATGAAATTTTTTTTTTAAATGCACCTGAAACATTGAATTTTGCAAAGGAATATATGGAACGAGAATTTTTAAAATAAATGTTCTTGTATTTATGAAGATTATCATCTGATAATATTTTTCTTATTTCTAAGAAGACGTAACTGAAAGTTCCGTCTTGGCATAGCACATATTTTAAAGGATACAGTGTTATTAATAATTACTGACTGCTACAAACAGTTTTACTTGTTAAATAATAATTGGTTTTTATAATTGATTTTTTAAAAATTACTAAAAAAATTAAATAATACTCTTAATAGACAATGATATACGGTCTAAGAAAAATCAGCAAAGTAAAATTTAAAAAAAATATATATATTAAATCTTATAACAATCAACGATGGTATACAAAATTTATATTTTCAATTCCAACAAGCCGGGTGATATCGATCTGTGCAACATTAACTTTGTACTGCAAACAAAGAGTGTAACTCTATTACGGAAAAAAGTATTATATATGTACAGTAACAAAAAATTTCTTTGGAAACCAATTGCGAATAACTATTTATATTATTACAAGTAAGATATTGTTACTTTGTACAACACACATGGCTCTGGTTTCCATGATTTTTCAATATAATAATACTGGGTATTTCTTACGAAAAAGGCATATATTTATATATTTTAATTAATTTGTCATTCAAGCATAATTTTGTAAACTATAAAAATATAGTAAATATTCAACAATTGACTTTATTTTGTTTTATCGTGCTTATTATGTGTGCAGCCAATACTGGATAGCTGTTCAGGGAATCGTTTACAAAAAAAATTGAACTATTAGAGTTACTGGGAAAATATAAAGCATAAATTCTCGGGTAAATATCCGAATACAGTATTACCGTGAACACTATTTTTTAGTGATAGAGTTGTTTTCATGTAAATGTACAAATTTACATGTATCACTAATTTTTTTAATAAATATCTCTGTTCTCTTCACAAAAAAAATGTTGCGTGAACATATGTACTTGCGTTAGAAGATATCTTATATTGAGTGACAAAAAACTGACTTTAATTTTGCGTGCAAAATATTAATTGAAATATAATTATAAAAGGTATGGAGTGATACTATAAATACGTTTGTAAAGAATAATTTAAATCCTATAAAAATTAAATAAATCTCATTGTTAAATATTTATACAAACACGTGTAATAAATTTATTATTTACTTTAGTAAAAAAAATTGAAAAAATTATTAATTAATAATGAAAATCAATAAATATGCTGAATATTTATTCTGATTTATGAATTTCCAAAATCTATTAAATCATACCTGAATAATTTAAAATTTATAATGAAAATCAAATATACTTACGGGAAAATAACCTAAAATACATTCCAATGAAAATGGCAGGAGACTACTAAACCTTCCATAGACACTACCTGCCAGCGACAAGGGAAGCTTACAAGCAACCTGGCATCGTTTTACATACGAGAACACAACCACACTTATATAAATACACTTTAAAAACGTTTTTAAACACAATTTCTATCTATATTATTCACAATAAATACAAGTTTTAATGACGTGGACTGGTATTCAATATCAATCAGTAAAGTATAAGATTTAAAAGCACACATACAATTTTTATTTGTAAATAGCCATCTGTTTTCATTGTGTGAAAATTTCGTTGTATGGTGCGTGCGCATGGTGAAAATTCATTCTCAACAATTTTTATAACGTGTCTAAAGAAGTTAAACTAAAAAAAAAATTCCATTGTACAGGTTGACTCCTCATATCATTAGTTGTGGAAGCAGGTGGTGTCAGTAGTATTTAAAAAGGGCTCCGGGCACTGGGTTCTGGATGAGGAGGCGAGAAGCCGACCGTCATCTTGGATTATGACGTCACGGCGGCCATATTGGATGACCTTGACCGACAAAATTTCCAGTTTCTTGAAAAAAAATTCCTCCAAAAAATTTCCAATTGGAGCAGTTGGAGCTGTTGGAGCTAATGGTGCTGTAGCAGGAGTATTTGGCCTGGAGCACTTAGAGTTATTGACCAATTGGAGCAAATTGCCGCATTGGAGCTCTTGGAGCAAATTGAGCTTTGGAGCACTTGGAGAAATTGGAGCTGTTGGAGTAGTAGATCATTGCAGCTCTTGGAGTCCATTAGAGCAATTGGAGCATTTAAGCTGTTAGCAAATTGGAGCATTGGAGCTGTTGGCCAATTTGGAGCATTGAAGCTCTTGGAGCAGTGGAGCACTTGGAGCAATTGGAGCTGTTGGAGCGATTGGAGCTCTTTGAGAATTTGGATCTGTTGGAGCAATTGTAGCACTTGGAGCAATTAGAGCATTGGAGAACTTAGAGCATTAGATCGTTTGGAGCAATTGGAACAGAAGAAGCAATTGTAGCACTTAGAACAATGGGAGCATTGGAGCAATTGGAGCATTGGAGTACTAGGATCTGATGTAGCAATTGGAGCGTCAGTGCTGTTGTAGCAATTGGTGCATTTGAAACTATGGACCACTTGGAGCTGTTGGTGAATTTTTAGCAATTGGAGCATTGTAGCTTTTGGAGCAAATCTTGCAGTTGGAGCCTATCGTATATTGTCGAGATCGTATTTTTGTGATACGATCGTGTCACACCACGTCGAATTTTCGTCCATATGTGCTTCCAAATGTGCTTCCTTTTCGTTGATTGTGCTGCGAAATGTACTTCCTGTTGGTTGATTGAGCTTCCAAATGTGCTTTCTCTTTGTCAAATGTGCTTTCAGTTGTGCTTCCTTTTCGTTAAATGTGCTTCCGTTTGTGGTTACTTTTTCGTCGCTTTTACTTCCAAATGTGCTTTATTTTCTTTGATTGTGCTTCCGATTGTGCTTCCTTTTCGTTGATTGTGGTTCCGATTGTGCTTCCTTCTTTTATTGTTTATCGTTAAGTCTGTACTCTCGACATGATTGGCTTCATGGTTCGGAGACGACTGGTATATTGTCGTGACATTGAACATGTCCTGTTTAAAATGTTGGTCGCATATCGGTGAATGAAACCTCTTGGTTCGTAGAAACTTGGCCTATGCGTATGATTTTGTACATGAAGTGTTAAAAATGATCGTCGAGTATCGGCGGAAACCTCTTGACTGCTGATTGGATGTGCTACTGGATGCGCTTGGCTACCAATTAGATATGACTTTCTACCAAATGGTCGGTGGTACCTGAACTCTGAATAGACATTCCTGGCTACCGACTGGACGTGTATTGTCACCTACTGGACGTGTCTGAACGTCAAATACATGCCTGGCCACCAACTGGTCGAGCCTTGTTGCTGACTGGGTGTTTCTAGCTGATAACTGGGCATGTCGGACACAAAATGAATGCACATACCTGGCTACTAAATATACATACCTGGCCGCCTATTATATGCCTGGTTACTGAATAGACATACCTGGTTAATCAGCTGTTATACAAAACTGACTCGAAAACTTATATCAAGGCATGTAAAGGACTCGTTTCGCCTTCTTAGAAGACTGTATAAATCAAGAAACGCTAGTAATTTACTTGTATGTATTTATGTAATCAATTTTTTGTTTGTAAAATAACCTGTGGTGTTTTATTTCTCGAACCTGTCACTTTTGTGGTGTTTTTAATTAAATTAGTATGCTTTTAACTGAACCTATATTTTTTGTATTGATCAATGATCGAACCAAGGACAGGAATCCACCAATTCAATTATTTTATTAGCGAGTGATTTTTTTTTGTTGAATTTAGAACTGTTTCCCGAATTCCTAGCCACATAACTACATAATTCCAAGATGGCGGATGTAAGGACTTGCTGAAGACTGATTTATGTGGAACTTAGGCTACTTTTAGGATTTTGAACATGATTTATTAATATTATTATTATTTACATAAAATTAAGATATTAGGATCTGTCATGGATAGAACCAAGGATAGAAACTAATCGAATAAATCAGTATATTAATTGAAAATTTATTTAATGAATTTAGGAATTTTTCCTGAAATAATAGCGGATAATTTACGAATTTACAAGATGGCATCCAAATTAGAAGATGAGGGAAGCCACAGAAATTATAAATGAATATTTCACTTTAACAAGTAAAAATTAAATTTGCATGTATGTAGTTCACTCTAGCAGACGATAACAAGACGGCGGACATGATTTCATACTAGCTGGCGATGTATAAATACCCTGGCATTAGTGGTGGGAGGTCAGTCATCCTGTGGCTTCCGTAGAGGTAGGATATGTTGTAATTTTTTTTTATTTTTGCTCTCGCTGGGTTCGAAACTAGGAAGTATGTGTAATTTTTAAATAATGTTTAGTAAAATTTTGATTAATTAATTTTGTTTTTATGAATTGAAATTTTTTCCCAAATTTTTTGCATAATACTTATGGATATTCAAGATGCGACCGTAACGGAAATTGCAGATATCTAGAATCCAGGATGGTACCCGTAACGAAACGCGCAATGATTATGTCATACAGTCCAAGATGGCGGGCGTAACGAAATGTGCAAAGTTTCTGGAATCCAAAAAGGCGACCGTAACGATATGTGCACCGGTGTTTTTTAAATAATTTTTTTATACATTTTGGAAATTTTTTCATTAAAATCGGATAACAATTAAAGTTTTTCAAGATGGTGGACATGACTTCATACTAGCTGTCGATATACATACCTTGGAATAAGTGGTCTATAATCTCGCGGATTAATTAGGTTGCAAAGCAGACTTTTGCAAATATACATGCACATTTCTTTGTCAATAAATATCGCGGTTTAGAGTTCTTGACGACAGTGAGGCAGTAATAAAAAAATAGAAGGTGTGGTTACCATATCACTTATGACATTGATATCGACGGATAAGCATTCTAAAACACCACGATTCATTATGTATGGGCCAGTTGAGTTCTAGTACGGAGTGAAATGAATCCGCGAGGAATAATCGAGTTCCTGGCAATGGGGAATCGAACCCAAAAAACGTCAGCGCACTTATTATTTATTAATTCAGTATTTTTAATAATTCTTGCAATGGGGAAGGTTGTTTTAAAAAATTTGTTATGGACATACGTAATAGCTGCTTTTCTTATGGTTTCTCTAAGACATACTGTGAAAACCAGCAATAACGTATTTTATAACAAATCTTTAAAATAATATTTATTTATTGTTTAAATTATATATATAGGATCATTTGTGATATTTAATCACCAACTAGCCGACTTTTATTGAGAGTATGACTGTTTCATTTAATTTGGACTATTTTGTGAACAATTTTAAGTAACCAATTCACACCCATACCTCACCCGGGACTTGAACCCAGAATTCCTCGCACCGAAATCCGGCGCACGTAAAACTGCGTTTTTGAGGCATCAACCTTGCGCGGACCGCAGTGATTATTGTGGTCAGTGCGAGCGCGTTGTTTACGTTCTGGGAACAGGGGGCGTCGACTCCTCTTCCAGGGGAGTTAATTACGTAGCCCGCGTTCAGCTGCGGGGGGTCCTAGCCCCTGGTTTGTTTATTTTTTAATCTCCTCCGACCTCCCTTCCCGCCCCCCCCCCCTCCTCCACGAGTTGACGTGGCCGCAGTGTCAAAGCGCCGCGTGCGCTTCCGGCCGGCGACGGAGGAAGTGGTCCCCCCCCTCCTCACCACTTCTTCACTACGTTATCCCTGCCGCGGGACAGCAAACATCAGGACGAGTGGATGTCGGTGCAACGTTCTATTTCGAACCACGGCTATCAAGGGGAACAACTGGAAATCATTTGGGAAACGGAGATACAATGTACGAAACCCTAAGAAATTCTATTTTTTTTTTAAATCCTTCATTTCCACCAACAAAAGGAAATAATGTATAAGTAAACAACGGGAAGGGAGGTTATATCGTCCCGTCCCCCTCCCCCATTCGACGAAAGGAAACTCTGTGGTCGCGCTTGATTATGTATTTTTTTCCTCCTACTAACTGTTATTAATTCTGACCACCGAAAAGTGGGAAATTCATAAATAAAATTATTATTCTAATTTCACACAAAACTTTGTGATGAAAAAAAATGTGAATGAAAAAGAACAAGGCAATATTAAACTGACTATCTTGGATTTCCTTTAACCTCCATATTGTTTACTGCTATTTTTTCGTGAAGAAATATTTTAAAACCCGGCCGTAAAGATTTTTTCTTTGTGGGTTTCATCTCGAGTGTAACCATGAAGATAGTGTAGAGGGGAAATGGAGCTACTGGCACAATGTATTTCTTACTGGACTACGAATTTGTGGTGGATTCTTATGGTGGCTTCTCAATCTTCAGGATTCGGCCATTTTCGGACGTTTCCTCGCCGGATGCCTAAGATCGGGACCTATAAGAATAATATTTAAGCATTTTCGCTTTATTTTTTATGCGCAATCCTGCACAGTGGTTCGCAGTTGTTTTGGTGTCGCCTGCTAGTCGCACTACCGTCGTAGATAGTCATATTTATATATTGTTTCTCGGTATTGGCTACTTCTACTGTAAAAATCGTTTCATGTTAGTTCTTATGGTATTTCCTTATAAAATGTAAAGAATTAATATATATATATATTATAGGTGGGTGAATTCGAACCCATGGCCTTCAGATTACCGACTCAGTACTTTTTAAAATAAATTTAAATGTTTGACTGGCCCGTGATTTTCATCACAAGCTAGCCAAGCATTCCCCCTTTATTTATTTGTTATTTCTTATAGTTTGACAATTTCGTGTGACAGTTTCATTGACTTCAACAGATTAGTGACAAAAATAGACACAAACTTACACCCATGCCATACCCGGGACTCGAACCCAGAACCCATCGCACAGTAAGCCAGTGTGCATTCGAATACGCTAAGGAGGTCGGCAGGCTACAGTGTCGATGATATGTAAGAGTAGTTTATAAGAGTATATTAACACTAATTTTAAACTTTGTTAACTCGGATTTCTGGATTAGGAAAACATACGCCTTTGACCGCACGGCCATAGAGACATTTACCAGACCGGGAATTTAAAGTGTATATATTAAAACACAAATTTTAACTTGTATATTTTTAATTTGTAGAAATATTAGCATCACCTGCTAGAGGGCGTAGTCACCATCTATGTATTCAATAATTGCTACCAGGAGCGCTAGTTAACACACATAGTCAGCTAGAGGGCGCTGCCGCCACCTTGTTTTCAGTAATCGATACAAGAAGCGCTAGTGTCGCGTAGTTAATACGTCATTTTTTAGATTGCGCTGCAGTCATGTTAGTTTAATTTTAACGAAAAGGACGGATATTTGGTAGAAAATTCAACTTGGTAAAATACGATTTCATCACAGGGATACGATTTCATCAGAGAAAAACAAACTCATTAGTGGGATACGATACTACTATTGAGATTGTATCCCTCTGATAAAATTGAATCCTTGTGATGAGATCGAATTTTACGGAGTTAAATTTTCAATTAAATGTCCATTCTTTTCGTTAAATGTGCTTCTTTTTTAACGAATGTGTATCGTTAAGTCTGTAGTCAGGACATGATTCTTCTCGTAGTTCAGATAACCCTGGTAATTTATCCTTAAATTGAACATGATCTATTTATAAGAACTATCGAAACGATTTATACAGTATAAGTAGCCAATACAAAAAAAATATATAAAAATCTGACGGTAGTGCGTCTAGCAGGCGAAAAGGGCACAGCTGCGAACCACTGTGAAGGATTGCGGATGAAAAAAGACGAAAAGTACACGAAGATTGATGACGAGGTCCTGATGTTAGGCATCCGGCGACTGAAACGTCCGAACATGGCCGAATCCTGACGATTGACAAGACACCACAAGAATACACCACAAAATCGTAGTCCCATAAGAAATACTCTATTTCCTACTAAACTAGAGGCTAAGATTTATTGCAAACAAAAGTCTTATGCCAAGATAGTCTATTATGCACTTAATGTTTGCCTTATGTTTTTCTTTATTGGTTGAAATTAAAGTGAAGATAGCTTTTTTCGCTTATCAGAACCAATTAGAAAAGAAATGTTGCTAATGTGGACTAAACGTTTTGATGCCATTAAACCATTAAATTTCCCCACGTTAAATCTCCATATATAACTATGAAATAATAAGCCAACTGTAGAATTTTAACTATACGCACTTGATTGACGTTTTATAAATAGCAAATGGCATGACGCGATAAAATTTGAGCACCACTTAAAATGCTGCGTTGATAGGATTCCGTATAGACTACTCTAAAAAAACAATAACATGAAAATGCAATAACAAAAGATAGCGGGTAAAACTCGTTACACAAAAATGCGCTGCGTAGATCGTTTGAGATCCATCCGTTTCTCTGTCTCCAGTCTCATTGAGACGTCGCGCCGTGAACGAGGCTGAAGAAGACGTGACCTCTGAAACGACAGCGGAGTTCCGAACCAGCTGGGACCTGCTTGCTCTATGGCAGGACCGTCGAGGAAAACTAAAGGCCCGGAGGCAAATGATTTTGTTGGGCCCCCTCTCCGTTGCCTTATGTTCAAATTAAAATATTCAAACCCCACCATAGTAAAATGTGAGGTTCCAGGGAAGTTGTAACATCTAACCTCGCTAACGAGCAATTTCATGTGTTCTCATGTTACAAATACACTTAATATAGAAAATGGACACGAAATTTAACATTTCATTCTTTAAAATAATGCCGAGAGTGATAAATATACGCAAACTGTGTTTCAACTAAATTTCTGGACGCGAATTACACGTAGTTTCGGCTCCGCCACTAGAATTCGCTGCCGGAGCAGCTATGTCGACTATTGAATCATTCCATTTGCAAACCAAAATTGTAAACTTAATGAAACGGCTCCGAGAAAAGCGAAAAATACATGAAAAAAAAAATTAACATCGGCTTTATACCTAATTTTCGAAAACGAATTTTACTAAAATAGTGCCCATCTTGTTGAAAGTCGTGAAATATTTAATACCTACTATAAAGTTTCCCTTCGTCGTTGTGAAATTTGATTAGCGCCATCCGCCACAGATGGCAGCACCGTGGTAAAACATTTCCGTTCCATACGACATCCGTTCCATTCTCGAAACTACTACTACCAAATGCCGTACACCAAGAGTTAAGACGTTACACATTAAAAATAAAGACTATAAACGGTACTGTGACCATAAAAGTAAGCTTTATTTCAGAGTTTCACGTAACCTGTAAGGTTACCAATGAATTATTTTAGCGATAGACTTGTAATTTTCACCCTATCTAAAAAAAAAATCGAATGTCAATTGAGGCTTGTGACAGAACAAATATTTCTGCGGAATCCTCTACTTTAAAGTTTTCTTAATTATGTCAACACAGCTTTCAAATAAACATTTACACATTCAACGACTAGTATTTATTCTTCAACGCTTTTATTTTTAATCTGAAATTGATGTCAATAAGTGTATCGCAGTGTTCAGTGTCGTGGTGTGATCTATTGCCCAATGCCAATAACGTAACATTACCGTCTCTTTTGACGCCGGAATCACAATAGCGCGACTGCGCGACGCGAAGTTTGCGACACGACAGAAAACTATCGCTTTGTTATGAATAGTGGTGTTTACCCGCGTGACAGACAAAGGTAAACAATTAAATAAAAATAGTTTCCTGTCATATCATACGCACCAGACATACAGCATCCATAAATGCTTGCTTGTTTGAGAGGAATATGATTAGTTACAACTTAGTATCCAGTTGGAAAAATCACTGTGCGTGAAGACAGTAAATAAATACTTGAACTCACACGAATAATGACACTATTACCAGTTCAGCAGTTCAAAAATCTTTGGCAAACAAAATTATGACGCCCATTTCAGTAACGACATGCCCGAACGCGATGGTAGGAGAAAAAATTTAAATAGGAAGTCTGTTACGTTTGCCATTTGTGTCGCTCTGATGTCACAGATGGGTTGGCTGTTATTTGTTAGAAAAAAATACTCACGTCCAACGCATAGCGCAAATCGCGATATTGTGATTAAAAATACGCAAGTTGAATGGGTATGTTAGCATCACGGAGATTTGCCTTCGCATTTGATCTTTGTAGGACCAAATGAGATTGTTCTTGTTTTGGCGGCAACAACCGACACATGAAATTTTTAATCATTCAACCGCAAGTCAAGAGGTAATATTGTTTATAACTGCACAACGCTTTATTTTAGTAACACATTGGTATTCACAAATCCTATAGTGTCTCATGATATTAGTTTGCAGTACAGAGTAGATGGCATATATTGTTGCCAGATTGACACTGTCCGGTTTGTCAAAAACTATTGTTTTTTTTTTTTTTAGTAATATGTGTGATTAAAAGAACCATGAATTAATTTTTATAGTAGAAACAGCCCAATAGCCTGATCCGTTGAAATAGTCAGTGTCGAGTTTGAACAAATTGTGACTTGTCAGCGGGCTACTAGAACCGGAAGAGAGAGGTCGTGTTTACCGTATCTATTGCGCATCATGGATGGAGATACGGAAATTTCGCAGATTCGTCTGGTCTCAGGATAGAATTCAAAGTCATGGATGTCAAGAACCGATTTTAGCCTTCACATTGGCGAGAAAATTTTTATTCTTGTTGATTGGCACTACCTGCTTCGCGTACAATTCTCTTCTAGCTGGGCATCGTTGGCTGAAGGTCGTAGAGGGGCGTGCCCAAATAACTGCGGTACAGTCATGAACACAGTGCGAGAGTGTGAAGGTTTGCAATGTAGCTTACGACTAAATGAAGGCGCGAACTTACCGTATCTCTAATCAGGAATTCGAATTTCGAACAACGCGTTAACATAAATTTTTGTTTGCGAAACGGAGAGCAGAAAAAATGGGTCTAGAAAAAGCAAAACCAGACGTGAAAAAAAGACCAGAAAAAAGGAAAACGTTCTGATACCATTCCTGACTCTGAGAGGACCACGACAGAGCGGCTGAAGGCCTTCCGAAAAACCTTCCAAAAATCCTTCCAATCACTAATTCTTCTTTGGGATAAGAGCATCGTTAGTGAAGGAAAGTAATTTCGAAAATATTAGTTTAAATTTGATGTAAGCTTTTGACCTTGTTCGTAATAAAATTATTGACTGTTTTTTGATGTATTATTAACAACATTTATTATTATACACATTTTTAAAAAGTGTTATTGTTCTTCTTTATGGTTCTTAGATAATGAAAGTGTCTATTTACAGTATTATTACAGATGAAGTGATTCCAAAAGAAAAATAATATAATGATTACATGCTGACACTATTATCTCTTAGGAGAAACTATAATTTGTATTCGGTCACTTTTAATAACCAGGCATTCCATTAAATTATGTGCTAAGCTGAAACTTAGCCAAAATTGTTTATATTATATGATATTAAACATTTGTCTACGAAAAAGTTTGTAAACAATTACCGTCTTTCAGTGACCTTAGAAATAAAAAAATTGAATACTAGCAATTGATTACCTTGATGAAATACATCGAGAAAATGCCTTAACAAATTTCGAATTTTAAATATTCCTTTACAAAACACAAAATTTAAAGTAAATTTAAAGTTACCATTACATTATAAATTCGAGCATTAAACGTTTGTACTATATTGCCAGAGACAGGAAAAATTTGCAGATTCATATCGTGATATGCTAAACTTCAAATAACTATTCCTTAGAGCTGCTTCTGCTATTGGTTGATTATTAATCAAGAGGACTCTAAGTCAATTAGAGACTCTCAATCAAAGAAGTATCAAATCAAATGTTACCCAATGGAGACACCTCACAACTCAGCAGCCAATGTAGAAGTGACGTCATACAAAGCATGCAGAGGATCGTGGAGCCTATCCTGGAGGTCAATGAGCCCGCGAATTTTTCCAGTCCTTATCTATAGATAGAGACATGCAAAATTCGTGGATTCATTTCACGATAGGCTAGCATCAAAACAACTATACCTTCGTACCGCTTCTGCGATTGGCCCACATTTTACCTGGGGAACTGTGAGCCAATGGGAAACACTAAACCAAGAAAATCCCAAATTACGAACAGCCTGGTTGAGACGTCTCACGCGTCAGTAGCCAATGAACAGGTGTAATTTCCGCGAGTATTTAAAGGACTGTGCAGTCTATCCTAGAGGTCAATGTATCCGCGAATTTTGCAGGTCTCTATCTATAGCATATATATGGCACGAGAACGCACCGAAACCAGGACTGCGCTAACTGGCAGTAAGTGTGTACTGGAAAGAGAGAGAATATGCCCATTGAAATAAACGCTACAAACTAAGAATGAAGCAAACTATAGAGAATTACAAAATTTGCGTTGTTACTTGAAAACAGGCTTGCCTGTGTGTGTATCATTAAATTTTTGTATACATTTTCATCGGATCATTGATAGTTTTGACACGGCCCGAAGGTCGTAAAACTTATTTTTAAAAAAGAAGCCATAACTGTTGCGAACAAACTATATGCAATACTCACAGGAAGTAAAATATGGCACAAGTAACTGAACAAAATACATTTACTTGTTTGTGTACAAGTTTGTATAGTCTGTCCGGGTGCCAGTAAAGACTACTAAATTGCAGGACTTAAAGTTTTACGTATGAGTAGGGACCAGTTACCACAAGGATAGTTTCCACAATACTAAACATACGTGAGAAAATATCCCCTACTCATTGGCTGCTGACTCGAGGGATGTCTAGGTCTAGACTGGGTTGCCTGTAATTCGACATTTATTTGGCCCAGAGTCTTCCTTATAAAACGTGTGCCAATTGCAGAAGGATCACATACAAAGGTTAATTGTAAGAATTTTAGTCTATCGCGAAATGAATGCGCTAATTTTTCCGGTCTCTACATACAAGTAATTAAAATACGAAATTACCTTAATGCAAAGCTGGAAACCGAAATATGTGAGTTGAATGAGAACCCAGTTCGAAATAATTTTTATCGTTTTTCCGTAAAATTTGGGAATAAGGTTCGCGATGGCGAGGTGGCGTACCGTAGGGGAAGCGGATTGCTTTCGAAGCAACAAGTCAAAGTGCTGTGCTTATTACAAGCCCTGGAACCAGTCGAAGGTCTGGGCTTCTGACAAGTCCTGGAACCAGTCAAAGTGCTGTGCTGCCTACCAGTCCTGGAACCAGTCGAAGGTCTGTGCTTCCTACAAGTCCTGGAACCAGTCGAAGGTCTGTGCTTCCTACAAGTCCTGGAACCAGTCGAAGGGCTGTGCTGGCGACAAGCCCTGGAACCAGTCGAAGGGCTGTGCTTCCGACAAGTCCTGGAACCAGTCGAAGGGCTGTGCTTGCGACAAGCCCTGGAACCAGTCGAAGGTCTGTGCTTCCGACAAGTCCTGGAACCAGTCGAAGGGCTGTGCTTCCGACAAGTCCTGGAACCCGTTGAAGGTCTGTGCTTCCGACAAGCCCTGGAACCCGTCGAAGGTCTGTGCTTCCGAAAAGTCCTGGAACCAGTCCAAGGTCTGTGCTTCCGACAAGTCCTGGAACCAGTCGCAAGTGCTGTGCTGGTGACAAGCCCTGGAACCAGTTGAAGGGCTGTGCTGGTGACAAGCCCTGTAACCAGTTGAAGGGCTGTGCGACGTGAGGTGGACGAGGCAAGGGAGCTCGGGGAGGTCAAGATTGGAGCTCACGACGTAGGCGCAGAACAAAGACCTTCTCTGTGCCCTTGACCTCATGGGGCAGCCACCAGGGGAAGTTCCCTCATAAGCGCCAATTCATTTGCCTTTATTTATCATTTGTACACGTCGTAGCTCTCGGTATACGGCGTTTGATAGGAGTAATTTTGTGAAAGCAACGGAAGTCACATTGGACGTAGTAAATATGTAACTACGGTGCTGCTATCTGTTCGGATTGGCACGAACCAAAGTTTACAATGACAGATGTAAACTTTGAAGTATTATCTGTTTAGTGAATTTTAACGAAATAGGAAGTATTTTATTAAAATTTATAGTTGAAAATTAGGCCCAAATTCAAGTTTATTTTAAATTATTTTTTTCTTTTAGTGGAGCTGTTTTATTATATAGTATAACCTTTTGCTTTGCAAATATAATGATTCTATAGTCAAAGTAGCAGATCCAGTAGCGAATTCATTAACTGTAGTTGAATAAGTTATACCTATTTGTGTTTTATTACGCTCGGTATTATTTAAAAGAATTCCACGTTAATTTAGTGTCCTAATTTCGTATTGTATGTTAATTTGTAAAATTATAACAATTGAATTTGCCCGTCACCAAGATTAGATGTTTACAGATCTTTGGCGAGTACAGAAAGACCAGCCATCATCCCCCCCTCCTCCATGAACAGCGTTCGAAGGGAGATAGACTGCAGGGGCAGTTCCGTAAAGATTGGAACCTCCCCTCTGCTTGTTTACGTGTATAGTATGTGATGTGTAACTTGACATAAATTTGAAAGTTACCGAAAGTTTAGCAACTTTACTAAACACGTATGTAATAAAAGCTATTAACGTAAATATGCCATGGAAAATATATACATAAAGTACGGTATACTTCCTATGAATTTTACTTTTTCCCCAAACAAATGTACGGGGCGATACCAAACCATGAATTCAAGGAAAATATTTTTACCAAAAAATATTTACAAATGAGAACAATTTTTTTGGATAAATTTATGTTAATGTTTAAACTTGAAGTTCACAGAGACTATTTCATTAATTAAAGTAAAGTATTTTGATTTTTTAAAGGAACTGAATTAGACCGCAACTGCCATTATTTTGTTCGCAGGAATGTTTGGATGAATATTCAGCTGTTAAACTTGGAACGTTGATACTGTTGCCACTTTAAAAATAATCAATCGTTCTTATTTTATTATACACTATAACCACGCGTTAAGTCAAGTTATCTCAATTAAATTTACCATGTATTTTCTTATTTGCTGTCGACACCATGTTCACGCCGTGTGATGAAATTTCACCACCTCCCCGCATCTAAGTGTAAACGTGTTCCTAAACAACAACTAAATATGAACGAAGACCTTACACACCGAATAGGTAGTAAAAAAATGTTTAAGGGGGAATGTCCCATTCAATGTCATTATTTTATTTTTATGTTTAACATAGTTAAACTTGTAGAGTTTTGAGTGGCCGACCTTAAACAAAATGAATATATATATATATATATAGTGGATACTTTTTAGATTATTAGCTGGCGAAGTTGAATTTTCAACATTGTTTTTGCAGTATGGATGAGGAGAACCAAATTGAATAAATAACTAAAAAAAAAAAATGGATTTAAAGGCAATGCTGGTGGCTACTGGGTGGCGTGTTTTAAAATTATTAAAGAAAATAATATTTAATTTTGTTTAGACTTTTAAAATCATAAAACTTTCGATGGTTTAAAAATTCCAGGCAAAATTAATTTTTTTTCTAAAAGGAAGCCACGGACACAGCAGTCAGTAAAATTAACTTTAAAAATTAAAAAATTCCAGTTTTATATTCCCTATCATAATCCTAATCCATGTTGCAAAAAAGTGCAAGAACTCAAATTTTCCAGCTAATTATGCAAAAAGTATTCATTTTGAGCCACTCAAAAAGTCGGCAAAGTTTAACACTATTAAACGTAAATATAAAATAATGACTTGGAATGGGACATACACACTCGAACACACTTTGAATGGCTTGTTTGTGAATAGAACGGTCAAAATCGCAGGTAATGCTCAACGCAGCCAGTTCGTCGTTAAGGTTAGAAAATCTTTTTTTTTTAGTTTTGTTTGTGCACGGTTCACTGTCGTTAGTGTTTTTAATGTGCTGCGTAGTACTACTACTTGACAATAAATAAAATTTTCAAAAGAAATTGAAGTAAATGTTTGACATGATTTCGACAGTTCTCGAGAAAAAATCGTAAGCGGTTAACCTACACAGTAATTCATTTTTTTTGTAAATGAAGTGAAACAATCGTGGAAAATTACAGATATTTGTGATATTTGTAATTTTGTACATTTACATGAAAACAACTGTATCGCTACAAAAAATATGTTTGCACTAATACTGGCTTCGGATTCTTACCCGGGAATTTTTGCTTTTTGTTTTTCCAGTACCTCCAATCGTTAAAGTCATCTGAAAACTGTTCCCTGAGTAGCTTTCCTGTATTAACAGGTAAAATAAAATAAAGTCCCATTAATGAATATTGTTTTTGTTTTCTATGGTTGAAAAAAAAATCTATGCTGGTAGAAAAATGAATTATAATTTAAAACTATGCGCAAGTGTTCGTAAGCAATAGTATGATCTAGAAGAACACATTTTCCGTTCTTCGTAATCTGACCTCGAAAGCGTCGCGGCGCGAAGTCAACAGCGGGAGCTGTGGTTGCCTTGCTGGGAGGGGTGATGAGGAGGGGGGAAGGGGGGAAGTCCAGGGACCACACATGTGGCCGTATAAGGGCCCGCCAGCACCTACACACGCGCGAGGAGAGATAAACTGGCGCTGGCAGAGAGCTACCGTCCTTCGTCTCCGAACCGCAGATAAACAGTCTGCCCTGCAGTCGGTTCTTTCCTATCCTGTGGCTTTCAGACAAGGGCGCCCATACCCGGGGGCAGGGGGGGGCCGTGGCCCCCCCCTAGCTTTCAGGGAAGGAAAAAAAATATAGTGTAGTCAGGTGTTTTACTTTAAAGAAAATTATTTAAATTCGGTATTATGTAGAAGTGGTTCAACACGAAGATATTATTGTATATCGTTTTTTACATGTCTACTTCATTTTTTATGTTAGTTGAAGCATTAGTTTCTGCTGCTGCGATATAAGGTGTTGTGAACGGGGAGAAAACGCTGTTCAAGCGCAACGCCCGTGGCGAGTCATTCCCCTTCGTAATCCTGCCCAAGCTCACTCGATAACACAACGCAACAGATTTAGACAAGTCAGAGTTAGACGACGCGACAGTTGACATGTACTTGTAGACGGCGAAATGTTTTGCTACTTTTTCGTCATAATAATGTGTATGTTCACAAATAACATCTCAAAACAGATTTTTCAATAGTCTTTAGGTCTACAGTTTTATGCATCTGGTCTAGATTTAGTTTAGTGTATTCAGTCAGTAAAGATAACTTAAGTGTAAATAAATCAGTGAAAAGTGTAAAGATAAAAACCATTGTTATTATGTAGTGTTTCTTAGTTTTCCTCATTCGTCACATCCGCTCAGAATATTCACAAATTTTAAGGTAAGCTAACACCTTTAAAGTTACTCAAATAAGAATTATTGTTCAGAAAAGTCTACAACGTAAAATTTATGTTGGAATTTTGAATTTAGAGGAAAACCACTTTTTCCCCTTCAAAAGTGTTTAAAGGGATAAGGATTCCGCTACCTTCAGTAGACTCGGAAGCAATTTACACTGGAATCTCGATTTTACGTACGCTCACGGTCGCTTGGATTGCATTCGTAAAATCGTTATCTTCATAAAATTTTAAACACCCCACCCCGTGAAGATACATGTTATAATTTATTGAACGGAATATATATATAATATAAAATAGTAAAAACAATGACTGCCGTCTTCCCTCTACCCTCCCCTGCGTTCCCCTTATTTTTTTAGCATTCCACAACTTGCCTCATTGCACGAGTGATATAAAAGTGACATCACAGCGACTAAACACAGTTGCACCACGCATTGCATCATGTTAACTTTTGTGTGGTGACAGTAGGTTGTCCGACATGCCTTTCTTGGATATATTTCCTTTTCGTAAGACGCGTGCTACTAAAATAAATTTATATTTGAGTTTGCAAACTTGTCCACTCCTTGCCAGAGACGACTGAACACAGACGAGACTATCCAGGGTAGGGTTGATGAGCTGGAAGCATGGGCGCAAATCTGTAGGATTTCCAGGGGGGGCCCGTGAATTTAATTTAAGAATTTTGCGCTAGAGGTCAACCGAAACAAGTCTTCTCTGGATATTAAGCTCGTATGTTATACACTTTATTTTTACGTAAGTGATATTAACAATAAAGCAGAGCAACATATGTTTTAGTAATTATCAATTAATGACTATAGAAGTGATCTCTCAAACATGTTTGAATAATTTGCTAACCTAAATACATAAAATATCCATGAAAAAATCTATAAAAATAATATACGTGAATATAATGCAAATAGATAACACCCCACCCATACATTACCATTTTCCAAAAGTGTTTATTCTAATTTCAATTTAAAAATAAATGATTAAATTAAAATAAAACAAATATTTAAGGGGGGCTCCCATACAACAAACGTGAAAACAGAATAAAATTTCACAAATGAGGTATTTCTGTTGCCGCTATAACACTGCGCCCTAAAAACCCAAAGCGCCACAGCTAATAAACGGATCAACATCAAATGAACGATCGAATCATATTAAAACTCTTAAAGACTATTTTATTTAGTAAAGGCATCAACCAGGTAAAAAAGAAAAAAAAATTTAATGACACAAATGAAAAATCTCGGAGATAGAACTATGAAATTTATCCTACAGCTAATTGAACCACATACATTTCTCGGCTTATATTTAGTATAATCAGTATTTTGGCAGTGAATTATTTAGTTAAAATATGCCTCTTGATTAGTTATTAAAGAGACGCGTTTGCTTCCTTATTAACTTAAATACGGATGTGTAACGTTTAAATACTTCTTTCTCACTCTTACTTCTGTTTACTCGTGCAGTGTTGCAGTTATCAAATAACAAATGTTATAAAGTGATTATCGGCCATGAATTGTGAAAATTATCGTTTGATAATAAAAGGGGAGTGATTTTAAATTCCATATTGACGAGGAAAAAAATTATTCCATGTATATTCACATGTAACGTACAGAGCAGCTAGCCTTACAGAATGGAGATGAGCTAAAAAATTCCAGAAAATGGTATATAAGTTTCAGTTCGTAAATAAACTAAATTCTGCTATAATTACTGTTAAAGTATTAAGTTGTTTATTTACTGGAAAAAATAACGTTACATAATCACTTAAATAAAATATATATTACCTAAATAATAGTCACTACTTATAAAACAATCAAGCTTATCAGGTGAGAATCAGATTATGTTTTCCATTTCTTCCGCGTCACGAACTTATCCATGTTGATGTTTGCCAAGAAAGCAGAAGACTGGGGCACACGAGAGCAAAACCACTTTAAAAACAGACTACCTGAAACCTATAATACTGTCGTTTCAGATGACAAGGTAGTGTGGGTAACAATAGGGAGGAAAAGCTAACGGAACCCTACCCTAGCTTCTTCCTTTGGAATGAACGTTTTCTGGGAATTAAGGGTTTCAAAGTTCTCACTGGAAAACTCCATACCATGGCTTTCGCAGAAGGGGTAGGGGAAAATAACTACGGAACTCGAAGGTAGGAATGCAAAGCATGTCAAAGTGTCTGTCGTCGTTGTAAATAATAATAATATATATAAATATATATAAATATATATATAAATATATATATAAATAATATATATATGTTGTGTACACCATTAACTTTAAAATCACGAAGTGGGCCCCCCCAAGGAGGGGCCCATTAATTCCAGGGGGGGCCCGGGCCCCCCTGGCCCCCCCGGGATCTACGCCCATGGCTGGAAGAATTCCCTGCCTTGCATTTTTATGGACTTCACCTTATCATATTTATCAGTTAATCTTTAACAGATCGGCTTGAAAAATATTAATGAACGCACTTTTAGTAACATAATCGAGGAGAACAAGCACACAGTTCAGTGTACACCTGTATTGTTTCATAAAAGTGATCATAGGTAGGGATTGGAAAAATTCGCGGTTTCAATGACCACTAGGATATACTCCACGATTCTCTATGTACTCGGGCAAATATCACCTGGCTATTGGCTACCGACTCGGGACACCTGTTTATTGCGATTATTATGATTCGATACTTCTTTTGTTGAGTGTTTGCCATTGGCTCAGAGTCCTTCAGGTAAATTGCGGTCCAATCACTGACGCAGCATTAAGCTAAACGAGTTTGGATTCCAGCCTGTCTCGAAAGGAATCCACGAATATTTACGGTCTCTAATCATAGGCTTATTTGGTGAAGAAAAACGCTGCTCTGTAACGACAGACATCCATTAAAAACACAGTACATTTTAGTGCGAGAAGCCCTTGAATTTGTGATAGCCATAGGGAATTATTTGTTTGTATAGTAAGTTAAAAAAAGCTTAGTTAAAAACCCGCTCGTCACGTCTACTTGCTGCGTCACTTATACCATTTTGAGCGTTTTTTACTGGGAAACCGATGCAGCGAAGGTAATGAATGCGACACATGTCAAGATAATGCCTAATGGCATGGGTTGCTGGATATTAGCGGAAAGGAGAGGAAGTAGCTGGGTACTCAATATCGTTTCTTTCTCTCACGCTTCACAAGGTTTCAAGCTCAGTTGCTATGCTCACGAGCTGGAAATGTTGGAATGGGTAAGGAATGTTGAGTATAGTTCATTTGCAGTAAAATTAATATTTTTACAGCCTTGACATAATTTTTCAATCGAAGAAATTTCGAACTTTGCGACAAATAGTGTACCTAGTCCATTTTTTTCTTTTCGATTTTGAGTTTGATGACGCAATAACGTATACAATATTCACTAACGGTAAATGGATGTAGTATTAGCTTAAAAATATGAATACGCTGTGCATTAAAATTAATATTTTTATATGTTTTCATAGTTTTTTAAATTTTTTATTAAATATATTTTGGTGTCAAATTTTCCGAATTTTAGATGGTTCCTGAAAAATGTATTCGTAAAATCGCGGCTTCGTTGAGTCCGGGCTCCGTAAAATCGAGGTTCTAATGTACTCTTAATTCTGAAGTTAAGTACTGAACATGTTATTTAAGGGTTTATCAGGGCCGTATTTACGCGCAGGCTATCTAGGCTGTAGCCTATGGGCCCGCACCACAAATGGGGGCCCGCACCACACGACACGAAAAAAAAATTATACTGCGACGTGGATCTTCTTATATTCTTAAAATATGCGTCGACATAGTGTCCAGTTGTTTTGTGTGGATTAATTGCGCCGAACTAAACTCTTCTGTGGAAAGCTGATATATGAGTTATGTCAGCATTTAGAAATTTTCGATTATTTTCATTGGTTTTGGTGTCACTTAATTCCTTAACCTCTAAATACTGTTTGGTTAAATTGTCTAGTTAAATAATAAACTAATTTTTTCTGCGCTTTTCTATCACTAAATAAACTTATAGTCCTCGACTACTGAATCCATCTGTGCTAATTCTAAATGATAAGCAATTATGATTCATATCTAAACATAGTAATATACATTTAATTGTGAAACAATTTTTGACTATAATTATAAGCGTAGTTCAGGTGTTACATTTAAAAACAACTGTTTTCTGACTGTGATAACATATTTAAATCGCTTCTCTCCCAAAGTTGAATCTTTTGACCAACACTTTTTAAACTTTATAATTATTTTAATTTAATTTGTACGCGACATTTATTTATGGGTAAAGAGAGAAATTAGTTGAAGGACTGTATTCTTGATATCCGTGTACCCGAGACGCTGCAAAAGTATAAGGACTGTATTCCTGCATTTTTGTTGCTAAAAATTCATTTGTTTCAATAAAATAGTTAATAATTAATTAATAAAGTAGCCAATATAGATTTTTTATGGCGAATGAGTACTGTAGTCTAGTATTTTAGTAACAGGACAAAAAATTTTAATAGGGTCAGAACTGGAACTATTTTATGGCTAGTAACAAGCCGCAGTTGTCTTCCAAAATATTAAAAATACTTCATACCCCTAAGTCTGGCCCCCCCCTACAAATTATCATATGGGCGCCCTTGCTTTCAGATCGCCATTCCTCACCGCAGTTCAAGCATGCGGGATTAGGGGACGCGAAGCCATGCACCAATAACTCAATAAGTAAAAAAAAAAAAAATGTTAGAAAATAAATTTATGGAAGGTAAATGTTTCAGTCACACTCTTAGAATGGATGTTCAATGATACACTGTTAATAAATTTTCACCTTAAATTTACGAACGCTGGATACATATTTGTCAGTTTAAGTCCATCTTATTAAATTTGCATATGATGAGTTGAATTGCTTTTAACATGAATCAACAATGATAATTCGTGCCCACCATAAAAGTGTTTCAGCTGTCGGCGGGCATGTCACAAATACAAATAAATAAATAAATAAAAATAAATAATCTTATTATACTAACAAAGCAAGCAAAAACCTTTAGTTTTTGTTTAGTTTCCTACATCAAGAATCTTTTTTCTTCCCCGTGGGTGTTTACAGCGCTTACAACGAAACACAGAACTTGGACGTCGGATGCTGTTATATTTTTTTTAACGAAGATCCCATTATATGACATAACGAAGAACCCTTAGTTTATTTAAAGTTACTTCTTCATTAGAAATTCCGTAAAGTTACTGTTTTTTTCTAACGGTGTAAAATTTTTCTTTGTTTACTACTTAAAACCTCAAAATTTAAACACTAGTAAAATAAATCCCGAAAATCAATGTTTAGAGACCACCTCATTTCGCTTTATTATTTAAAGACAGGCTATAACTAGATACAGAATTCATTTTGCGATGTTCTAGAATCCAAACGCATGTACCTTCATGTTATTTCTGTGATTGGCTCACAGTTTATCTGAAGGACTCTGCGCCAATATAAAACCTTCAACCAAAGAAGTTGACAGGTCTCTCAAGTCAGTAGCCAGTGAGCATGTGGGATTTCCCCGAGTGTGTAGGGAATTGTGGAGTCTATCCTGGAGGGCATTGAACCTGCGAATTTTTCCAGCCCCTAGCAATAACGTACACCATTAAACGTTGTAATTCATCGAGCCGTGGACAGGACCATGTATTTTTCGCGAGTAGATTCCCAGACCAGCTAAAAACCTTGTGGTACTATCTGTCTGTGTTTCGAGGTTTGGTTGGGTTTATTTAAGGCACATACATGTCTGCTGTCAGCACACCAATTGTAGACATCCAGTGTGGAAGCAAAGTCGTCCGGAACGGCCTGGCCAAAAAGAGTAATGGCTTATTTTGCAGACGGCCGCCAATCACAAGGGAACAAATCGCTATCGTGGACACAACTGTATCTCATTGCAGTATAATGAGTGATCAGGTTGTTTCGCGAAAATACATACATACTACCTATATCTAGAGACCTGCAAAATTCGCGGATTCATTCGGTGATAGGCTAGAATTCAAACACATAAACCTCTTATATAATTATGCTATTGGCTTACTGTTCATTTAGACGAATCTCAACCAGTTATAAACCCTGAACCAAAGAAGGATCGAATCACAGACAAACCAGCTGAGACGACTTACAAGTCGGCAGCCAATGATCTTGCGTTATTTTCCCGAGTGTACAGGGGTATGTGCAGTCTATCCTGAAGGCCATCGAAACCGCGAATTTTGCAGGTTTCTACCTATAGCCATGGGTAGTATGACACCTCCAAAAAGACAAAGGTCCAGTAAGATAATATCTAAATTTTCCAATGATAAAAGGAAATAATTTCAAAGCAAACACTGGGAAAATTGTTTCCATCACCCCGCCTCAAATAATGAAATTCTGCGTACGCTCGTATCACGCGCTTCCCATCAAGGCCATACAGGTTTGATCCCGGCGGAAATAAAAACCCATATATTTCCGCAACCGGGGCACTGCAGTGACACCGTTGGGTTTTCTCAGTGTTCCCTTCGTATCTAAATGACTGCGAAGTCTAGCCAGGGGTTTATTTGTGTTAGTGAGGCAGAGTGATAAGTGCGACGCTCTGTGGTGCTTCTAGAGCGATATCGCCTCTTAGTGACTGTGGATTGACGCGCAGTCTTATCGTGCATAGGACAACTATGAGATTTGAGCGGTAACCATAATATTATATGGTCGAGAAATGAAGATAAAAGTATAATACTAGTCCCTTGAGTGCTTTAGTAAATCTCTACCTGTACCTAAAAATTATCTTGAAAATACGCATTTTAAAATGAAATACGGAAACAGAACTACTTATTCGCCCTTGGTATATTCTTAAATTTTAAATTATTTTCGTAAATAGAACAATTTTTCGTACGATTTGATCAGCCCACGTTATTCCAATAACATAAAGTGGTTTTATGGTCCAGTTATTTTACAGTTTCAATTCGAGACAGTTGTTAAAACCAATTAATTTTGAATTGTTTCTGATTCGCAGAAGTAAACAAAGATCCATCTTTACAGTTTAGAGAGTTTAAACTTGTAGGCTGGGGTAATCTCGTTGCGTGTCTGATAATTACACGATTGTTTTCCCTGTCATGACTAACGAAAGAGATTTTCAAGTTCATTATAGAATAAATGAATAATAATAATAGTTATCCCCACCAGCGGGCTGGGATCACCATAAGACATCTAAACATAGAGATCGTACATCCACCTCTAGAATGTTTTTATAGAATTGTGTCATAAGTAAGGTGTATCGTACTTCAACATTCCTCATACAGTGGCTACCCAAGTATCATAAAAACATTTAGGGCAAGGAAATTTCAAAACACGTTTTTTGAGTGACTACTAAAATGCGGAGAAGATTGATTTAAAACAATTGTTTGGACATAATCCATTGCTGGTTTGCACTGATTGGCTTTCAGAAACCTCAAGAATTGACAACAAAGATGAATACATGAATACGTGTAGAACAAACCAGAATCATCTGATGTCAAATATTCACTTCCTAGACAGAACGTGGAAGGAATTAGTTAGATAAATATCACACACCACAGTCTAACCATTGAATATGGTCTAACACTAGTTCAGACAAACAACAGCCTTGGAGATCAGTGAATAACAGATGATCCCAACGATGATACTTAAACAGATAATCTGGACAACTCAACGACAATACAAAGACTCACACACTATGGAACAACGATTCTTCACTTATACAAGAAAATCACCCAAATGAAAGGAAACTAAAATAATCAGCATTTGTCGTCCGCGAAAACCACCAATGTAATTATCTAAAAAAATATGTTAAATATATGAATGCGTTTTAATTAAATTTATTTTTAGTAAACCTATCCATAAAATCAGTAAATACACGTATTGAATTAAAAAAAAATATTTTTAAACCCTCAAAAATATTAAATTGTGAATCTAACTGAAATCATAGAAAAAAAAATCAAAATTTCCTAAACAAAACCGTTTAGGAAACTACTATCTTGAACACCGTGCATATCAATGAATCAACCTGAACACCAGCCTACGTCCGTTGGCGCTTCAAACACTTGCCCACATACGGGTTGGCGAAAGTCACACTTTGTTTCAACCACAGCAGCTAAGCTAAGCATGGCAGAACAATGAAACCTGATTAATTTCTTACCTTATTATTTTACGTAATTTAACGTACTGTTTCAAAATGCAGAGCCTTGGGTGGCGTGCGGCGGGCCAAAGACTGCTGGCAGTTACTTTTGCTTCAAGCACGTAGTTTATACATTATAATTAAATATTTCGTGGAAGTCAGTACTATTTTACGTACGAGTTGGTTACCCCAAGTTATTCCAATAACATTAGGTGGTTTATGATCCGTGAATTTTGACTGTATAAATACGAAGCAGTTGTTTAAACAAATTAACCGAGTTTAAGGCACGCCTCACCAAACGAAAATAATTATATAGCTGGTTAAAATATCACATCTCTTTTATTTGATATTTACATTTCACCTTAAAACTGCTCACGATTTTATTAGCTTGTGGAGTGAAAATTCTTTAACCATAGATTTTGTTTAGATAGAGTCTTTTCTTTGGTGAAGTGATAAAAAAAAGTTAGCAAACGATATGAAATATATGCAATTTGATTTTCTAACTGAAAAGTCATGGCAAGGCATTGACTATCGCTCACCTACTACAGTTGTTTCTTATGGATAAAATTATTTTAACATTCGTTACGGAGTGCATAAAAATATACGAAAATCCCTCCTCTTTAGATGAATAAAATTTAAAGTAAGAAATTTCTAACAGATATAAATGATATATATTCTTTATCTAATTTAAATCGTAGTTCGCGGAAATGGACCTTACTCATTACCGCACATTAGAACAATGTTTCGTTTACAAGAAATATTTTTTCAATAAAGACCATACTAAATGTATTTTGTTGTGTGCACGAAAAAGTTTATTATTGGTGGTAAAAAATTTGTGTCGCTAACAAGTAATCTTGATGAAAACATTGAGTTATGAATAGTCAGGAGAAGACGTGCCGTGACGTGGTGATGTAGTTGAAGTCACTTTCTACCTCGCCACCACCATATTACTACGCCGAAAACACTGCGGAAATGGTGGTAGTTGACAAGTGTGAACTGGGTGTACCGCAGAAATGGCGCTGGCTATCAGCTGGACAGTAACCCTCTTCTCGCGGTATACGTTGCCACCCCTTGGTTGAGTCTAACAAACTATTTTTATTCACTCCATAAAATATATTTGGTTGGCCTATGAAAATTCTAGATTTTTGATGCAAAGCGAGTATCAAAACCAGTGTTTCAAGTATTCGCGAAATCGAATCGAATTGCATATATGCAAACAAGTATGACGTTTATTTTACAAAATACAGAATTGAAGTAAATAAAATAATCGTTTGAAGTTTTACTGTTTGAACTGATAACGTTATTAACAAATTGAGCCCTATATAATATATTATTAAAAAAATTATAAATAACCATGCATAAATTTAATATTGTGCATTCATAAAATTAAATTTTTGATTTATTTAAATAACCAAATTATGTTTAATCAACACATATAGAGCACAAAAAAAAATCAAAATATTTTCATGAGTGAATTTTAGGATTTCGATATTTTAAAGCTTTGCAACAAACGCGATGCTTCACATCAGACGGACAGCTTTGCATCAGAACCGAAGTTTCATTTTAAACGAATAACAAATTTCTTGTGAAGTCTAATCGAATATTAAAAAGAGCTTCGAGTTGTTTGCTTAGTCGAAGATTCGCAGATGCCTAATATTTGGTAACATTTGCGCACAAAGGAATTTAGCTTTTTTGGGAAGGGATTTAAAAAAAAATAAGAACTTATATAATTTAAAACTTACGTCAACAACAAGTATGAATATTAACTTTATCGTTTTCAGCATGTATTACAGCATGTGTGGTTTGTGATTCCAGGTGTTTAACAGCTCATCTTGCATCATTCAATACAACGTATTGCCTTCACTGAGTTATCTCGAGAGACCGGAAAAATTCACGTTTTCAATTACCTCTGGGAAAGACTCTACAATCCCTTGTATACTAGGGAAAATGTCACCATCCTGTTCATTGGCTGCCAAATTATAAGACGTCTCAACTGGATTGCCTTTGATTCAGTAATTATTTAGTTGAAGGCTCATCATTGGCTCAGATAATTCCCTGTTAACTGTGTGTCAATAGCGGAAGCAGCCCAAATGTATACATATTTGAATCTTATCCTATCACGAAATGAATATGCGAAAATTTTAGGTGCCTGGTTATCGCATATTACTACATAACTTGAAGGGCGGGGATGTATCCTCGTGCGTCTGAAACTTCTTGGAAAGGTCTGAACAGTCGCACCTTTCCACGCCCTGATTGCTGACGACACCGCGTCTCCCCGGAGGAACAATGGCGCCCGGGCAGCGCCAGGAACTGACGGCCGGCGCGCGGACGTCGCCGAGCGCTGACCAAGCGGCGTCTCCCCGCGAGGTGGTCGACCTCTCCTCCCCCTCCCCTCCTTCCCCTCCCCTCCTCGGCCAATCACGCGTCGCCCTCGTGCCAAGGGAGAGCTGAATCTGCAAACACCGCCAAGGTAACCGAACCGCGCAGGCCGCTCCAGAAAATCACCAAAAAAAAAAAAAAACAGGACAAAATATCTGTACCACGGAAATATGCCAAAAAAATTTCTTTACAGCAGTTAATTTTTTTTTTAAAGAATACCTAATTTATTTACTCAAAAATTTTCTACCCAAAATATGTGTAGATTTGACATATCGTTGATCTTGGTATTGTCTGCCACCATAAAGAACGCCAAACGATGGCCAAGTTTATGGTTAATAGTGCATTTTGCCTAAAAGTTTATATAGTGGCTTATGCCTCCGAGGTACAGATATGTAAAGTAGACTTTTTTTACTTTTCGGGTAAAACTAGCTGTTGGACTCCGACACACCGTGTTAATTTATGGCTGAATTATTTGAAGTTATACCTCGTTAGCGCGTTGAAAGTGACATTTTAGTATGCGACGGAAATACCACGACCTACGCGTGCGCCATGACGCGGAAGTTTAACAGGCTGAAGTCTAATGCGCACGTGTCTTTCTGTTCTACTAGCCGTTCGCACGCGGTGGCACACTTCTATGTATTAACTTTCGTGAACATCGCGGAATGTACCAAGCGTATCGCTGTGCCAAGAAATATCTGTGATGACAAACCTATAATAGAATTCATTTCATTTCAAAGACTTTAATAGTCACGAAAATAAATAATTTAAATTATAAAATTACGTTATAACCCTGAAATTATACCGTTCATATCTAATAATCTTCACTATTTACTATATAATCACTTTGGCTGAGTGCATATATGCGCAGCATCGCTCGCATAGTTTGCCAAGATCAAAACACCGCGTCACACAATTTTTTTTGAAATTCTTACTTCGCATAATGTGTTTGGAGACTTCCTTTACACATAATGCTTCCGCTACGGGTGTCTCCAAAGACTAGTAAAGGCACGAGGATTTGGAAATTTTGTTTGGTAACAAAGTGGAAATGATGAACTCATGTACTCGCTTTTATTTGATTATTGTTAGAGACCTGTAGTTGGGGATTCACACCAGTATATACTTGAACTACATTGTCATTGAACCGAAGGTAGTTTAGACACTACTATAAGGACTTGAAACTAATAATAACGTTACCAAATTCCAATTGATACAACCATAAACAATCCAGGTAAAAAGTAAAATGTGGAAGCAGCGAATGAACGGCAGAATCTGACTTATTTTTGTATGCACGTGTGAAGTCCTTCCTGGTACCAAAATATAGTGCGAAATTCCACAAACCTTTTAATATTAGACAACAGTTTTCTTGAAACGCCTTCGGACTGCATCCAGCCTGTTATAGAAATGCAGCATCAAAGGATATAATTCCTCTGACCTATGTATTGTTTATAAGAGTACATTTATGGATACGGGACCAAAAATAATTTGTGAACACCACTACATGTTACCGCATTTTTGGTTAGACACTCTGGTTATGAAACTTAAATTTACAGATTGGTATCTTGTAGGAAATGTTACATTATAAATAAATTTGTAGCAGTGTTAATAAATTTCCAGTTTAGTCCCACTGTGATTTGAGTGGTTTTAAAAAGTTATTCTTTCAAGTGAATAGCTTGCAACTTTATTTTGTTATTTCTGTTTGTTATTTTACAGAGCGTACAACTGGTTTTCTTACAAAAACATTTAAGGGACAAATTTTTTGTAACTGTCTCAAAAACCACTGTTTTAAATTTAAAAACATTATTAACATATGTTTGTACAACTAGTTATTTTTAGATTTTATAAATACTGTCGGTGACAAAATGTCTTTATAAAAAAATTGAGATACTCACTTTATCTTGGTCACCGTTTGTAGAACTTTTGGGAAAAGACAGAAAAAGGTTTTGTGCTTTTGTTTCTTAACTCATTGATTTACTTTTATTCCAAGAAATTCTTATATTTAAGTAACAACATTTCTTCAAATTTAGCTTCCAAAACCAACATATATATGTACAAATATCTGTAAAGATATTCAATATACAAATAGCGGTAAAGAAATGTAAATGCTATTGTTTTATTATGCATATAATCGTATTAACAACATTTAAAACCTTTGTAGACTATTTACAAAAAGTAATTTTTTTAGGTAAAAATTCGTATAAAGTACACAGTCAGCCTAATTAGATTATTTAAATGATTATTAAATGGTGTCATAAATTTAATAATATAACGTCAAATTACGCAAAACTATGGTATTAAAGTGCCTTTTTATATTTAGTAATACGTACATTAGTTTGAGCAAGAAAAATTATTAAGTATAATAAATCAAAACAAACTTAAAGCAAATTTATTAACTTAAAACCACCTGTTGCGATCTTTGAAATAAATATTTACAGCCATACATTTACAGATATTAACGTTGTAAAAAAGAAACTGCTTTGTTTTGGTGCCCATGTAACCCAAACAAATTCACGCATACTTTCAGCAACCTATCTCGTAAATCCTTTATTAAATAGTAATTTATCTTTCGTGACGTAACTGCATTACGTTCCATATAGTCGGACACATGACAGTTCAATCTGGGTTCAAATCCTGATAAGATATTTCTTGTTGATGCCCCATTTTCGTTCCCATACCTCTCTCCCACTTCGCAATACCTATTGTTATTGGTGGCGTAAAAAAGGCACGGTATGATTTTTGGTATTTATTTATTTGGTTATTTGCATCCCAACAAAAGCGAGGTTTATGGTGACGTACCCACGCAACGAATACTACTCAGCAGGAGAGTGATGATGGCGACCTGCAATGTCAACCGAAACGTTGGTGAGCTCTTCACTCTTGACGCGGCTAAAAAACATACAAGTTTAAAAAACCTCAGACAATGGCATCAGCCTGCCATCATTAACAACGCAGTGAAGTTGGAGAAGCATAAGCTTAAACGTGAAATCTCGTCGAATGTTACGCTGGGATTGTTATTTGGGTTCGCGAGGCGTTGTTTAGCCTCTAAGCGCAAGGCTGTGGATTGGTGCGCAGACTTCTGGTAGTGTAAATGGTAACTATGATATTTGAGCGGTAACCATAGAATTATATATTTATATAAATGTGTTATGCGAGTTTCTTAAGTACTTTTAAACATCAGTAATGGATGTTTCATGCCTGAAATTTGTTCTGAAACCACGCGTTTTGGCCATTTTCACGTTTTAAATAATACATTTGATAACAGAGTACGGAACGCCTTTCGTAAAAATACACCACTCTGGTAGCGGGAGCAGTTTTTAAATAGCTTTTTTTTTTTCCTGAAGCTCAGCACACTGCGTGTGTGCCCGGGTAGACGTCAGTGCGCAGGCGCTGATAGAGGGCAGGACAAGCCGGGACTTGCGGCCCAGGGTCCTGCTGCAGCCAATAGCATTTATACTTTCCTTCTTTGTCTAGGGTTTTGTCAAAAATATGGACATTAAGGCAAATATAAATAATTGTTATTAGCATGTAATTTAAAGTATTGCACAATACCTATTTCACAGATTGCAAGCATTTATAAAGCTAACCACGGGATGATATATCAAGAAAGACTATCAGAATTTCTTAAAATAAAACTAGCCAAACCAACGTCGATATTGAAGTTCCAGATTCGCTAAACACGTTGATTGAAAGAGTTCATTGCTTTATTTTCGGGCGATGACCTGACGGCAAGTCCATACCCACGGGCCCCCTGGAAATGCCAATTTCTAAATATTATGCCCCCGGAAAATTAAATACCAAAGGGTTTCGCAAAGAGTCAGTGCTCTTAACGTGACTTCTGCGTGCAACCACGCAGTCTAATTACTTTTGTACTTTTACAAGGATAGTCTTTGGAAACCCTGTTGCCAACGATATCACTTGTAAAATTGCAAGGCAAGGTATTTTTAATATAATTTATGTAATTTTACCTTCACTGTCATTCGTGCAGTTGAGTTCAGGAAACTGATTATGCTCTATAGCTGCGCTCGGACACCAATAAAAAAGTTCGATGACGTGATTTGGAGAAATTATTCACTAAAATTCCGTTTAGACATATTTTATCATGAGAAAGTACGATTTGAAGAGAAAATGGGCAGGTAAGCATCTTGTAGAGTTGGTAGGAAATAAAGAAAAAAAAATTCCCCCGATTAATGTAGTATTGTAAATGCTGCGCTATGGAAATTTCTTGGAATTGGGATATGTTTCTTCTAGTTAGTGTACTTTGGCCTAAACTGAATAAGTTTTGTGTTTGCGGCGATATTTTCTGTTCCATGCGATTGACGCCAGAAGTGCACTAATCCCATGCCATTTTTTTCATTGCTGACGAATGGTTTTTGAACTTGGATTTTTGACCTGTAACATCTTAGCTCTCGGCATATGTTATTTGGTAGGAGTAATTTCGTGAATGGAAAGGAAGTTGCATGGAACGGAAATGTGTAACCACAGTGCTGCCATCTGTGGTGGATGGGGCAAAACAAAGTTCACAAAGCCAAAGAGAATTTTATAGTATCAACTATTTAATGAATTTTAACGAGATGGGCAGTATTTTAATAACATTCCTGGTCAAAAAGCAAGCCCAAAGCCGGGGTTTATTATTTTTTTAAAAGTATTTTCAGTTTCATCGGAGCCGTTTAGTTATATAGTTTATAATTTAAGTCTTAAAATGGAATATTTCGATAGTCAACGTAGCTGCTATGGTAGGTAGTGAATTCTAGCGGCGGTTAGGAAATACTACGTGTGATTAGCGTCCAGAAATGTAGTTGAAAACATAATTTGCGTACATATTTATCACGCTCGGCACAATTTAAAATAGTTCTACGTTCAATTTCGTGACCGTGATTCGTATTTTAAGTTGTATTTCCAACATGAGAACACTAGCTAGTAATAAGTGACTGCCTCACATTTTTTTAAAGCAAGGTTTCCAACAGAATGTCCAGTTGAAGGCGAACCAACTCTGACTCCGTCCGCGACGCTGGTGACTCATCCGGCAGCGACGACAGGATCGTAATTGTAACTCATCTGCTGGACGAGTAGCTGAGGGGGGAGGGGGGGCTCACGGGAGGTCACGCCCGGCAGCCGAGCTAACGGCGGGGGCGTGCCAAAAGCGCGGAGAGCCGAGGAAGCCAGCTCGGGGCAAACAACGAGAGTAGTACCTACCTCGTGCCGCCGCAACGCTGTGGCGCTGCGGTCGCCGAGCTGGGGCCCATCTTGCCAAGGCAAAAGTCGTGTTAGCATGGCCGTTGAGAGAAATTAATGGCCCGGGGGTAATGAATTATTTCGAACCCCCCTGCCAGTTCATTAATATTTATAATTTTTCAATCCCCAAATTTTCCATTGTAAACGTTGTAAATGTGGCTCAGCAATCCTGCAATCAGGGTAAAATAAATCTCGAAATACGCGCCCCGTAAGTAACAAGTGAAAGAGAAAAAAACCTCTAATTTGCATAGATTGTCTAAACATGTCACTAACAAGGAAGACTTGCCACTGACAAGGTGTGTAGTTTTTTACAGTGTAAATCTGTAGAATTACCATGGCAAGGGGGGGCACAGATTAACTTTTATCGTTCTCATTTCACTGTTACGATTTTGCAAGGGATGGGCTTTTTTATTCCAGTATGTCCGGGGCCCCCCTGGTCCCCCAAGATATACGTCCATGCTTGTAACTAACAACATTGGGCAACATAACCTCATTTAATTAATATAACAGCAACTGTTATTATTGTTTGGTTGCAGCATAAATTTGCTACTGATTTTAGTTATCTCTATTTTTTTAAAATTTTTAATCAGTAGGAGAAAAACTGGACCACAAAGTCTTTCTAGGAAAATAATTAGTTAACTTGTAATTTTTCGTAGTAGAAAACATGTGTCAGCTACAAGTTTATTAGCTGCATGTGTCAATAGCCCAGAGTTTCTTGTTGGCTTGTGAAAATTCCCAAGTTATTACTAGTTCACATGAGTGCTATTGTGGAACACTTATATTGTACAGACTATTACAACAAAATTGTATAATTTTACTTAAGTAAAACAGACCTCTGGTCCGGCCATAGACTGAATATGGATGAATACGGCGCACCCGAACTGCGCATTAGAAATCTTTAGCGTCCAACACGTACGGTAATTGTTGGGACATCGGTTAACGGAAATAACGGGGATATACGGTGTACGGTAATTGTGGGGTCATACGGTGTACGGTAAGGCTTGAGTGGTAATATAGTAATACTGACATTAGATATATCACGATGTTAAGAAGTTTTGCATTATACCTTAATTTAAGATTTCATTTTTTATAAATGCTAAAAGTAAATCATAAGGTGTATTCTTTATTGTTATAAAATTTGAAATCTTCTTACTTTTGAGTGGTTCTGTACCTACCATTGTAGAGCTTAAGTGGATTTACAGGATTGTAATACGCAAGTAGAAAATTTAGTAAAAACATCATGAGAGATTTAATTTCTTAATATTTTTCAGTCATTTGTTTTGTATTACGATTTTAAACTTTTCTGCCAATGTTTGTATTGTTTAAATTGTAAGAAATATCATGCAGATTAAATTGTAACATAAATCCTCTCGAAAGAAGTGGTAACTTCAATATGTATATGATTTGTATATAATGACTAAGGTTTATCTCAAGTTAAATGAAACTGTATACAACGTTACGTTAGAATATTTAACCCGTGTATATTTAATTTAAGTATTAGCTTCTGTACTTGAATTAATGTTGCTTAAAACATAAGTATCATGTTGACTGAAGCTGGATTCACAATGCCACAACGAACACAAACGAGACACACTGACGTACAGCGTTCTAGCGACAGATTTGATAGCGTAGGGTTCATAATACCACCACAACATTAACACGACAAACTATATTATGGTTGTCAGCAAATCTTCCCCAGCCAAATACGTTTATAAAATACAGTATAGAATGCGCTTAAAACGGCGTAGAAGGGAAAAAGAACATATGCTATCTCAGCTCATGTCTTTTTTTGGCTGATTTCTGTAGTCTTTCAACCCGATATCATACAAAATAACCTTAGCCTGAAATCTATTGATTAAAATTTATTCGCAGAAATCATCCATTCTTAAATTAAGTATTGACCAGTTCACAACAATAACATGGATCATAAACACAATAATACCCATTGATATAAACAGACGAAGACACACTACAAATGTGAATTTGTATCCACAGTTAAAACCAAGTTTCGTTTTCCATCATAAATATCTACCAATACGATAAATATATTTGAAGTTTAGTTTTGTAAGGATTCCGTTTGGAATTCCTTCGTACGGCACGGCACGACAAAATTACGAACTGAAACTACTTCTTGAGGGCCGTCGGGATTGTATTTTGTCGCGTTGACGTAATAGCGACCTCTTGTTCCATTGGCTACTGAGCGTGTTGAGCCTGTCGTGTCGTGCTCGTCCTGGCATTGTGACGCCAGCTTTGTTGTACTTTTGGCAGAAAATAGTTTCTTGGTTGGTCACTGACTAATGGCACATTTTTAGGGGCTAGGGAAGTGTACGGTAATTTTGGACAATGGCCCCACAGTTATCGCCATAGATGATCGCAACCTTGAAAGGATTATTTGCCGACAGAACTGTCTAGATGGCGTGTCATGGCGGACTCAGCTGGCGCTTGACGTTGAGTAGGGCCTATATGGAATCTTTGGTTGTTTCGTTCATCCATTAAATAAATGTTTCATGTTATATTAAGGGTGATATTTAATACGCCCAGCTTCTAATTACTACATTAAATCACTTGTAAACAAACTCGTCTGTCAATGTTTACAACGTCTTTTGTTTGACAGTTGGCCTCGTGCGCAAGAAGATAAGAATCGGTCCGCAGCCTATCTTACATTCATCTAACGATTGTTCGCTGATGTATAAGTTCTTGACGCAAGATTACGTTTTAGCCGGAACCATTGTGTAAGTTAAATAGCGGTGGCGAATACAAGGAGAAGTGTGTAGAGAATGATTTCATTTATCATAACTTTATCCGGAAAGTTATAGAATCAAAATGGTACAGATGGGACCAGCATATACTTATACAGTTATACGTCAGTACTAAATATCGGCCATATCAAGAGAAAAAAAATCAACCCTCAAAATAATACAAATAACAACTAGTATAACTACTGTGTTGCTGGATGTAAGCTGTGGCCACGACCTCCATACACTCATGCAGGTGTTTGAGGCCACAATTTTGCCACGCAGACTGTAGTCAAAACAATTGGCTTGTTTCACAACAGACTCTAGAATGCGTTTGAGCAACAAAAAGCGGGTGAAAAAAAACACGCTGCCTACGTTTCATTGACCCCGTATGAAAAGTTACATATTTACAAAGAATAAAAAAGGGTCTTCACAACTTGGTGTGTTACGGGTGCAGACGAAACTTACAAAATTTTTACTTGCTTTTTGTTTGCCTAATGATTTTGTACAAACGAACACAAAGTAACGTGTTATCCTTATATATACAGTCAATCATAATACTGTTTAGAAAAAAAATTGCTAAAGTTTCAAACACAAAAATTCAAAATATTTTAGAAACATATGATAGAATAATGACTATATGAAAGTAAAACATAACAGCATGAAAAATTTCTGCAGCAAATATTTCTTAGATCAATGTAACTAATGTCAAAATAAATTATAAATATCACAAAAAAATTATTTTAATCATTTCAAAGGATCACATTTTACTAAAATTAGAATTATTCTACGTTGATTTATTCCGATAGCTCTCTCGCATTTGAAGTTTCACGTCAAGTTTTCTTAACATGTATTTACTAATAGCCATCTGGTGGCAGTAAAAAGTTACGAAACTGTTGTGGCTTTCACCTTTCTCAGCTCAAAATTAACGTTTCGTAAATTTCGGGTGAGAAATTTTTCTAAGCATTGATACACTCAAGTGAGCTTTAGAAATGAATTTACCGAAAAATTAACAACAATGATGATAGATAAATCAAATAACCGACTCTTTGGGTAAGACCGAGACATAAGGGGCCCGTCTAGTCAGGGATGGACGATAAGTGTGACTCTTGCTGGTGCTTCTAGCGCGGTGTCGCCTCTAAGCGCAAGGGTGTGGACTGGCGCGCAGTCTTCTCGTCGTACATATGTGCAACTATGAGATTTGAATCGTAACCTCAACATTATAACATAGAAAAACGATGATAAAGGTGTAATGCAAGTCCCTTAAGTGCTTTCAAAAATCTTTATTGGGCGTTTCATGTCTAAAATTTGCTTTGAAAATACGCGTTTCAGCCAATTACGCTCTCTTAAAAATACAGAACTATACTCATCGGCCCTCAGCGTATTGTTACGTCTCTTTCGTAAACAGACACCACTCGGATATGTTGAGCAGTTTTCGAATCGCGTGGTTTTTTCTGAAGCTGTACACATCGTGCGTGTGCCCGGGTAGGCGGGGGCCTTCAAGTACTGTATCGCAAACTAGCCTTCGACGGGAGGTGTTCCCCTTGACGCGCCGCCCCGCCTACGCACGGCGCACGGCTGCGTGCCGTATCGACGGCCATCGGAGCTTCGTCCTGAGTCCTCCGAGTGCCGGGTGAAGTGTCGAGTGGCGGGGAGGAGGATGGGCCCCGGCTGCAAACCCCCTCTCCCCCCGGTACACTATCGCACCCCCTTCGCGGCCGGGATGCGGTGACGTCACGCGGAAACTGGGCCGGCTTGAAGACGTCATTGATTACAGCCCCTCCGAACGTCATCCGCCCGCTGGCGAGGTCTGTAAACACCGGGTTGGTTCATGCCGCTCTCACGGGTCAAACGCGCGTCACATAGGTGCTAGACCACTAAATCGCGGTAAATTTACATTGTCCTCTTTGCTAAATGGTACTTGCACTAATTTTCTAGTAATAATTTGCTATTATAGTAGATACAGACGAATCATATGATGATTTATTTGGAAGAACAGTATTTAATATTCTTTAGTCGTTAGCTGTCAGTTCAAATAATAACTTTAAGTATTAATAAGGATAGCGGGCTTTCACAGCCAGTCTGAAGTTGCTAGGCTTGTGGGATCACGGACGTTTCGGTCTACCTAGCAGTTGCCATCTTCAGGTTATCAGTTGCCTACAGTTGTTATAGGTAAACACTTCTAATTTGACCGAAAAGTCGGTGAAATCTCCGCCTTCAACGCGGCTATAACTCATAAGCCAAGCAATTTCTACCTTAAGTAAACAGTTGAGCCGCGTCAAAGTTGTGGATATTAACGACGTTTCGCTCCGCACTGATGCAGGCATCGTCAGAACTGATAAATAAATTGGGAGATGTAAGGTGGCAAACCCCGGGTAACATCTATAGAAGTGAAAAGGCTGGGTGCCCATAATATATGAAAGGAGATGGGAAAAACGTCGGAATCTAAGAGGGCAGAGAAAACGGATGTTTCCACAGAAAAACTGAATGCCACAAGGCAAAGTCAGCTACAGTTTTGGGAAGATAAAATTCTTGACTGCTACACCTTTATCACCAGCTTAAGGAAGATTAGGCCCTGCCATACTGGATTTTTCCATCTTTTTGCTAAGACTTAATTTTTGAACTATTTATCCCAATGTTAGGCTTGTCAAGGCATACATTTTACTAACAGGCTCTAGTTGGTAAGCGTGTGACAGAATAACTTTATTATTTCACGGGGCAGCTCCAACTATCATGATGAGCACATCAGATCACAAATGTTGACCTCAGCAAGTAGCCACAGCTATGTCCTATGACAAGTGAAACCAACAAATACATCACGGAAACTTTATTGCAAGCGGTATGCAGTATGGCGAGGCCTAACCCCCTAACGAGAAGATTTCAGGTGCGAAGGTGGTTCATAATGTTAATAAACAAATAAATAATTTAAAAAAAACTAACCCTCAATTTGGTCAGCTATACACTTCTTGGAATATGGTTTTTGCCCACCGTTAAAATTATGGTGTGCTTGACGTTTCGGCTTGTTTGCTGCCATATTCTAAGGTAATTAACAACTTACTGAATGTGTGGTGTTTCGGCACAGTTCTTACATAGGCCAAACTGTGCACTAACTTCAGGTCTTCCGCAACAAGGAATGCCGGCTCTCAATCAGAAGTCAGGTGACTCTGGCTACGAAAGCCTGCGTTCCACACTTTGATATTTTTTTTTCTAGGAAAATTGAATCAAATCATAGGAAAAAAATTTTCTGTCCTTTTACAACATACAGTATTTATTCGGAAAAACGTTTCCAGGAAACAGTTTGTAATACTGCAAGGAAGATATTGGAACTTTGTAAAATACATGGCTATGGCTATTTTTGCATATTAAATACGTTTTTCTAGATAATAATGAGAATTTCTTACGAAAATTGGTGCGTAATTTTTCAAACCACCTAAATAATATAATATTCAACAGTTTTATTTAATTTTTTTACTGTGCTTAATTAATATGTGCAGTTAATCAGTTAATACTTAATACAGCGTAAGAATCCGAGCCCAGTATTACTGCGAACACTATTTTGTAGTGATACAGTTGTTTTCATGTAGGTCTACAATTTGTACAAGTATATGTAATTTTACAATGTGTGTTCTATTAAAATATATATATATATCCAGTGAAAGAAATGAAAGAGCTGAAAGCGCGTGTCCGCTGGAAAGAATCAGTAGTCGTGTGTTTTGAAAGCAGAAGAAGCTCTGTGATTCGCGACACCGCCGGAGGGACACGCCGCTCCTAACGAGCGCTGATCACTGCTGCTGCAGTTCTCGCGCGGCGGCCGGGTTCAATTACCCTCGGCCAGATTACCAAGCCTCCGCTCGCTCCAGTGATCCACTGAGCCATCGCGCGTTGCGATGATGGGCGCGGGTTCTGGATCAAGCCCCACATCGTAGAGGACTTCACACAGACACATGGTCCCTATTTTTGAATGTACAACTTTTCAAATTCCACAGTTGAAAAAAAAATTGAAGATTATAAACGTTACTGCGGTGTTAACTGTAAACATGATCTGTACGTATCATACTACTTGTAAGGTTTCCTACGAGTTATACTAACAATAGTGTTGTAATTTTCCTCCCATCAGGGTGAACCCAAGCATTAAAAAATTCTCGAAACTCAGATGGGCTCCTGTGGCACACGGGTCCCAGAGAATTGGCCCCCCATCCCTTTCCCCACGGCCCTTCCTTACCCTTTACAAATTTCGCTCTCTTGCGATGGCACAGGATGGACATAAATTGAATGTGATAATATTACCTGAAAATAAGGTAAAACGAAACGCTAAAACCGAAGACACCTCTAAATGAATAAATGCAGGAGAAAAAAATATATTACCTGTCCCTTATAAACAACATAGGCGAGTACAGATTAAAAAAAAAACTGTTTGGAGAAACGGGGCTTGATTTATCAGGAGTATGAACAGGCAATAAACTATTTGAGCGAACCTTCACCGCGAACTGCATATACAAGTAGTTATAAGGTCGTTCAGGTAATATTGTAGAACAAGACTTTTCACATTTGTAGAAACCAAAATATTTAGCGTTATTTTATTTTGCAGGGCTAGACTCCACACAACTGTACACAAGCAAGTCAATGTCTTTCATTAGTTGGCTGCTACAAAAGTTTACTTTTGTTCAGATTCCATGTAGTTGGACTTTGGTATTAACTTATTGCTCTCTTGATTTTTTTGGGACGTGTCAAACCAGGCCCTGCGCAGTGGAAATGCTATTCAAACGTATGATGATGCACACTTTAACCTGTCTCCAAATAATAGCACCAATTTTAGATTTGTACCTAACAGGATATATACAATTCTCAGTACAAGGCAAATCGCTGGATCTCTTGATGGTATGGAATGAACTTAACATATCTGTGGATAAAAATCAATTGCCGTACGTTAGTCTCGCTAAAACTAGAAAACGGCTCGACCGATTTGAATTATTTTTTTTTGTTCGCCTCATTACAGCGATGGTTTAGGATAAAAAATAAATTGGAAAAACCCAAAGGAATAGCCGAAAAATCTAAAAAGTGGAATTAGGTAATTTTGTATGGGAATATCCACTTCGAAAAACTTTTGAATTTTTCTATGTTTGTCCTCTATGCGTTCCTAAACCACTGATCCGATCTCGATGAAATTTTGCACACTTACCTTCGAAACACAACGAAGGTCGCTTTAAAGGTGAAATTACGATAAAACCAACCCTTAAAGCAGAATTTAAGGTGGCGCGCGAGTCGTATGGATAGTTACCTGCAAGTAGAGGAAGGGAGAGGGGATAGGAAGGGATAGGGATATATAGATAGAGTTAGGTATAGAAAGAGCTGTGCAGTTAGAGATAGATAGAGAGCTATAGAGGGTTACAGGGAGGTATAGAGATAGAGCGGGATATAGAGACACTTAGACACACACTGTTTATGTATACCTACTTTAAAAATGTTGGAAAATAAATTAATGAGGCATTGCAACGCATGCCGGGCATTAGTTGGTCTCTATAAATAAAAATCAATTGCAGTGCGTTAGCCTAAAAAACGCTAAAATGGCTCGACTGGTTTGAATAATTATTTTTTTTGTTCGCCTCAATACTGAACATTAAACCCCCCCCCCCCCAAAAAAAACAGCTAAAATAATGAAAAAATCGAAATTGGTAATTTTGTATGGGAATTGCCACTTCCGATTACATTCAATAGATTGCGTACGTGGCGGACCTTTCGTTTGACAGCTGCGCCATGCATAACTGTTTTTCTTCTATGTGTTTTTCATTCCGTGCGGTTGCGTGAAATCTTTTACATTTAAAATATTTTTTCGTTAAAGAATAGTAGTGGATTTTGACAAATGAATAAATTATTTGGTTAAAGCGAATTTAATTACATTTTGAGAGCATACATTTTAATCAGACATTCTATTAAGGTAAACTGACTTCGCAGGCTTAGACATAACCACAAATTCATTAACTGTGTTTCAGCGAGACTCGATAAATAAGAGCTGCGCCATGCATGACTGTTATTCATTCCGTGCGGTTGTGTGAAATATATTACATTTGAAATCGTTTTTTCGTTAAATAAAGGTTGTGGTTTTTGAGAGTAGATTTGGTTAAAGCGAATTTAATTACATTTTGCGAACATTCGTTTTGATCAGCCATTATTTTAAGGTAAATTGGCTTTGCAGGCTTAGGCATAACCACAAATTAATTCAAATGTATTTTAGCAAAACTCGAAGTATATGTTTGAGGTTAATAACAAGTTGTAAAGTTCTCAAGGTAAGTTCGACAGATTTCAGTGACTATAAAAACAATTCCGTGTTGTTTTACAGTGTTAATTACAATGCCAAGAAGAGGATGAGCTGACATAGGTCGTCGAAGTCATTTAAATGCGCGGCGAGCTACTCCACATGCAAAACTTACTGATGACCACTGAAGTTTGCGGAAATAACTTGGAGTTTCCATGTTTCGCACACACGCGTGTTCGCGTATCACAAAGTCATCATTTTCGTTTATTTATGCGCCGAAAAAAACGAAACACATAGTTTCCCAGAAAGCTTTGCATTGAATGTTAACTGCATTTATCTTTCATGTAAATAAAGTACATAGAATTCATTTAAATCACAAACTAGTTTCATTTAATAACCAAACAAAACCCAAACCGTACACGTAGCGGCTAAAATTCTCGATCTCAATGAATTAGAGTTGAAAGGTTGATAAGGATTGATAATCGCTAATGAAGAATTATAATCAAATTAATTTTAGGTGGTACTAAGTGCACCGGGTCATCTAGTTAGTATTTAATTAATATAACTAATATAATATACAGAAAAACCGCTAATAATACTCAAAAAATCAATATTTTTTACTGGTCCTTTCCCTTAGTGAAGCGCTATCAGCCTCGTGATGAGACACAATTTTAAAAATGTATAATGGTTGTGTCACCTACCCTGTGTACCCTAATTGTAGCACCATTTATTAATTACTAATATTAATGACGCTACATCGTTCAACCATCACGTATGTGCCGCACGCCATGAAGCAAAAAAAATAAAACAAAGTAATACAGTAAACGTGCGTGCGAGAAGAAACATACTCGAAAATTTAGCGCTGTTTGTTTTCACAGCGGCGGGAGAACCAAGCGAGGAAATGCACGTTTGTTTATGTGTTCACAGTTTTTATATATACTCATACGTACTCATTCTAAAAAAAATCTTGTTTCGCGATGAAAATGTTTAATAACCAAACAAAACCCAAACCGTACACGTAGCGGCTAAAATTCTCGATCTCAATGAATTAGAGTTGAAAGGTTGATAAGGATTGATAATCGCTAATGAAGAATTATAATCAAATTAATTTTAGGTGGTACTAAGTGCACCGGGTCATCTAGTTAGTATTTAATTAATATGGCCTATGTACAAGCAACATTTTTTGAAATGTTCATTGCTCGTTAATGTCTCATACTTCGAGGGGTTGCAAGTGATATGATAATAGTCAATACATATTATAAAAGAAAGTCCTCCCGTCACGTCTGTCTGAACGCGATAAACTCGAAAACTACCGAACGGATTTTTATACGTTTTTCACCAATGAACGGTGTGATTCATGAGGAAGATTGAGGAGTATAATTCATTTGGGTTTTGTGTAAATTGGCTGTGAATGTGGAAATGTTTTAAATGCAAGATTGCCGTCTGGTAGACCTACAACCCGTAAATGTCATTTCTCTATGGCCACCAACAACTCGGCCTACGGACATGATACCTTGGAGTAAAGCCTGTGGTTCCGGTAATTCCTTTAAAACAGCTTTGTTACCGTTTATTTATCTTTGTTTATTTCTAACTTAATAATATTGTAATTGCTTTACGTTTTAAGTTTATATTGTTGTTTTTTTTTCTTTGAGAGCAATAGTTTGTAATGTATTATTTTTAATACGACTTACCTTCTAATCTTACATTTTCATTCTTTTTTTTACCTTTTGTCTGTTTTAATTTTTAGGTTAATTATTTTTTAATGTTTGAATGTTAGAGGCAATCTCTAAAACTACTGATCAAATTCTATCAATTGTTTCACTAATATGAAGCTACATTGTCTCTGAGTGCTATAGGCTATTTTTTATTTTGATAAAGATATGATTTAAAAAACTCAATAACTATATTTAAAGTCAGAAAACGTCGTCTGGTATACATACAACCTGTGAGTGTAATTTACCTACGGCCACTAAGCTATTACTTTTTTGTTCTATCACTTACCTCTTCTAAGGCGGTTATCGCAACTATAAAAAAAAGAAAACAAACCCAGCTAAGCGGATTATTATCAGCTATGATGATGATGATTGCTGAATATGTCGACTGGGACCATTAGTTTAACTTTAAGCCGAGCTGTGAAGCGCGCGTTTTCCTATAGTAAACTGACTTACGAAGCGAGTGGACTAATCGCGCGTTGTCTATCTTTGAGTATTACACATACATTTTAATGTGCGCTGTTTGTTAAAATTGTTGTATGTATTATATGTTTCCATTAGGAAGTAAAGGTCGTATTTTTTATGTTATGTGTTTAGGTAGATATGTACTTATTTTATGATTAAAATTTTTAATCGTAAAGCTACTTTATTTTAGAGGATTTTATCTTATTTTTGTTTTGTAATATTCTTAGGTTCACACGAAGTAATAATGCCTCGAAGAAGACCGAATATAGTACGCAGTACGTCAACTGCCAAAGGACTTCGTTTGTTTCGAATTATCGAAAATGATGAAGAGAAAAAAGACCGTTTATCGTTGGACCGAGAGAGACATGCTGCCCAAAGAGTTCGAGAGTCGTCTGTGGCACGTGACGTGCGTTTATTGGAAAGTTTCCTTAAGACTTACTCCAAGTAGCTAATGGTGAATTTCAAGCCGTTAATGTCACGATCAATCATAATAATCTATGTGTTTTGGTGAAAATTTGTGGAGGAATTGATTGAAAAGGTATATCCCGATATAAGTAACAATACCACTAAGAAACAAAATTGGTTTCAAGAAAGGGCTATACTATCACCTACAAATGAGCAAGTTAATAAAATTAATTATCTATCTCTCTCAAATATTAAAGTCTCATCAAATATCTACTACTCAGTTGACACAGTCGTTGATAGGGAGGAGGCAGTACATTATCCATCAGAATTTTTGAATTCTTTGACGTCTCCCGGAATTCCCCCTCACAAATTAATATTAAAATTAGGTCCACCTATTATATTACTAAGAAATTGAAACCCACATAAACTGTGCAACGATACGAGACCCAAAATAGTAATTTTAAGACATTTTTTGATCGAATCTACAATATTAAATGGCTACTGAACTGGTGAAAGTGTTTTGATACCAAGAATACCTATAATACTCTTAGAATTACCTTTTAATTTCAAATGGCTCCAATTACCAATGAAATCAGGATTTGGAATGACTATTAATAAACCATAGGGTCAAACTTTGAAAGTTGCTGGAATCTTCGTAACCACTCAATGCTTTTCACACGGCCAATTGTATTGCCCTGACACATGTAACATCTAAACATAATATGTTATTTTTTTCAAATAATCCGGCAGAAGTTATCAATGTTAATATATCCCACATGCTTGACGCAACGGGTTGATACGACACTACGATAGAAAAAAGAAAGGTAGGCGTATAATCTCTGCTACCCGTGCGAAGCCGGGGCGGGTTGCTAGTAGTATATAAAAGTATTTCCTGGCGCTAGTGCCAATACTTGGAGGCGGAGTCGATGTCCGCCATCTTGTATTAGGACGTCATGGTGGCCATCTTGGACAATATTGACTTTTGCCCTTGACCTGGACACCAGCGACCATTTTGGAGCCGTATTTTGAATTCTGCCATTTTTTTATTCTATAAATTTCTGCCATTTTGATTCTAGAACTTTCCGCCATTTTTTTCTCTTGGAATCAAATCCCCCATCCCCCAAATGTTGCAATTTTGTTTACGGCCACCATAATGAAAATACGTTATTAAATGCTATAAATTAAGGAAGAATTTTAACACTAGGGTAATAAAAAATTTTAATTAATAAAATGTTAATGCAACACATCCTTACGTCTTAGTACCCTCGCTTCAAACCCGGTGAGGTTATTCGTTAAAAATGGCGACAGATCCTACCTTCACAGAAGCCACCGGCAGACTGACCTCCCACCACTGATGCCAAGTAATATATTACGGCATGCTGTATGATTTCATGGAGGTCATCCACCATTTTATTTTGGTCTGCTAGAGGACACTGTAGCCATATTAGTTTATTTTTTCCGCTGGATAAAAATATTATTTCTTAAAAGACATTCAACTGTCACGAAATCCGCCCTCTTGTCGGCTTTCTTGGGCACCATATTGAAATTCTGTAATTATTTAGCTAGAAATGAAAAAAAATCAACAAAAAAATTCACTCATTACTATATTGATTCATTCTATCTTTAAATTTTTTTGTTTCGCTTCCATACAAATGCACAAAAAAATTAATTAAAATTTCAGTAAAAGTGACGGTATCGAGAAAAAACAACAAATTTACAAATAATTTTATAACATAATTTCTACAAGTGCAAAAACAAGAAAATTACAAACGTTTCTAGAGTTCTGCATCTGCTACCCTCAAAATAAAGCGACGTGGGCAACCTCACAACTTGACGTAGATAGTTCATATTGTCATTTGAGAATCTGTCCACCAAATACATGTCGGGATACATCGTAGGCTGAATCTCTTTGGTATAGAAGCCACCACGAATAGGTAAGTGGTCCAAATTTTCAGTTAGTAGGTCTAAGGCTCAGATTCGCGAACGTGGGTAACACGGAAAAGTTTGCGATACCAATTCGCAGTGTAATCTTTCTCGAATATGCTTTTCTGCGTGGAGATCCGCACAATGTCAAAGACGTAAGCTTTACGCTTTCGTGGATCTTTCTTCGTCGTGATGGAAAACACTGTTAGAAGAAACGATATTCATTTATGTGTTTTCGGCTTCATTTTCATTTTAGAATGCACTATGGAATTGTATTCGCATATTAGTTTCATAAATATATCCAGCTATTTGTAATTTCCGTTAACCGTGAACTGTCGCCTTATCTTGGAACGCAAAGTTCTGTTAAACCTTTCGACAACAAAGGCTTTGACATTACTAAATGTAGAGTAGTGATTGATGCCAAACTTCTTAATCAAAGCCTTGAAGGTAGCATTGTAGAATTCTTTGCCGAGACCCATTTGCAGGTGCGACGGTACACGTCCTTCACATAATGTATGTCATGGCCTTTCGCATGTCAATTGCATTCTTAGATTTCGCAGATCTGGCTCAAGCAAACTTGCTATGTACATCTATGATGTCAACATGTACTTGAAACCTTTATTCATTCGGAAATATGGTATCATCTCAACAAGGATCGCCTGGAATAAATCATCAAGTCCATGCACTACGACTTTGCGCCGAAGGTATTTCCGTCTTGCAGGAGTGTGAAGTTCGCGAGCAATTCTGGTTCGACTCATTGTATATAGCCAGCTTCCCTAGTTCTTCAAGTATTGACATATTTCGTTGATGTGTGAATAGTTTCCTGCATGAAGGAATGACAGCAGCAGTCTTAGACGATCAACCAATTCATTTGGATCGTCCTAATACACATAATCAAAATTATGACCTCATTCTAGCTTTTTTAAATTTTCACCATGTGATGATATTTCACTGAAGAGATTGGCAAGAATGTCCATTTTTTAATTATGTTCATCATTATATATAGTAATATAGGGATCTTTATAGCAAAAATGCTAATTAGTTAGTTCAAGATGATCTTTGTTCTCTTGCAAATCTTCCTAGGAACAGCCTTTAGGTAAACTGCGAAACAGCAATTCGTACACACCTGGAGTCCCATGTGTTTTGTACTCTCCTACACATTTAATATATCCTGGTAAAAATTCGATTTCTTTAGCACCAAGGCACCTATTATTTTTTTCTGTACACTTCATAGGTCGTGTCATTATTCCGACTTATGAAAGATATTTGGTATGTCTGGACCATTGAATTTACTTCGTGTCGGCGTTTTCGTAATTTTTTCTTGTGCATAGACTCTGTACTTGTAAAGTACTTTTCTTCTGGATCTGGTTCACATTTCCTCTTCTTTGCAGTAAGCATTCCTTCGTCAACTACTGTATTCAGTTGATGGTTGGCTCTTCCTTAGTTTTAATTTCGTCGAACCAACTAGGGATTGTTTTAAATATCTCTTCATTTTCCATTTTACATGTAATTCTAGCTCTTCTAGCAATTAGATAGTTTTCACAAACCGACTCTATAACATGATGAAGGACTCTGGCCAAGTCCGACATTGTACTGGTTGAAAACATATCGCAATAATTCCTTTTATACTTTTTTATTCGTCCGCAGAAACTTCATCCCAGTGGTTAGCAAAATTTGTTTTCGTTGCCAAATGGGTTAGTGATGCATTCAGACTACTTTTAAAAGCCCTCAAATAATCACATCATTATGCATTACATACTTCAATCGTGTCGCGAATTCGAGAATCCGAGGCGTCCACTCGCTGGTCGATGGCTAGCAGGCACTCTAGTAATTCGTTTTTAGTACTTTTTAACTTATGACCAAGCGAAATGTATTTCCAGAAAATCGGTGTTGTGAGACTTGAGATCAGTATGCAGTTTGGCAGTGCGACTGCTAAGACCAAATTACGAAATTCTATGATTCATGTTGGATATTAAACTGATCTAAAGTCTCTACCTGCCTTTATATAGAGGACAATCCTTTACAATAACTAGGAATCCTTGCTTGTTTTTCCAGCACAAGGAGCACATATCTTTGAATTCATGGCATGTCATGTCGGTGTTCTCGTGGTCGTCATACGCGTAATGTAAATTACGTTTGTCAATGCGAAACAGCACGACCATTTTTGCATTGTCAGGTAGCAAATGTTTGGAATTTGGCTCTATATTTGACCCAAGTATATTCAGTCTACTCTGCCGTGTCATCTAATGGGAAAGTACTTTTGATTTAAGCCTTGCTTCTCGCACACGACGTCGTCAAAGACTATCACTGAATTGCCTCTTGCTTCACTGCGAGTGAAAACTTCTGCAATATAGATAAAAGGAAAATATTCCAGGCCATACATAAATTGTTGAATAGTAGCTGGTACTTCGGCTGTTGCAACACCTTGGAATAGAGGTAAACATTTTACACTCAAGACCATTTGGTTTCTTCAGCAAACTCAGTAGAACTCTTGTTTAGCCACAGTTGGATAGACTTGCCATAATGCATCGTACCTAAGAAGGCATAAATGATCCATGTCGTGATTCAGGCGCACTGACTACGTCATCTTGCTTCATGGGCACGAGCAAAAACACTTCCTTGATGATCTTCATTGTCCCAAATAAATTGTATAAAAGCAATCACATTTATACTTCCGACTCAGTTTTGCGTAATGCATCGGGGAAAGACTTGTGAAATCGCTGATTAAACAATCTGCCTTTCGAGCTACACAGTCCAGGCTACAGATTTTGTGGCCAGGAAGGAACCAACCAAACGACTAGCTCGCAGTTACGTGGGCATTAATTATCTTGACAATGTGTGCAAGCAGCACGGTACTGCCTATTCCCTCAGCAGGTATCTGGAATCGAGGCACCAAGCTGGTGATATTCTGGCACAGGAAGCTGAAGATATGATAAATCACCAGACGCAGGACCTGGAGAGAAAATTGCGGCGTGGGGCGTATAAAAATAATTAATTTTAAGACTAAATTAGAAGTGGGTACTGGTCAAGCCAGGCCCCACAAGACCAAAGATTAATTTATTGTACTGGTGCAGGCCTGCAAAAACCAAGGGAAAAAACAGACTATATACAAAAAAAAATATTACTGGCATATTTCTACCGCTACTTTTAACTGCATTGGGAGTCCTTGGTGGCCTCATCTCTGCTACGATCTGTATAGTCCAGACAGTCAACACTTCTAAGAACGGGCGAAAGCAGTTGCCGGCATGGAAGCCATTGCTACGGATAAAAAAAAAATGGGATAGGACTTAACAGACGACCCAACACAGCAGGTCAAGGAATAAGAAATAAACAAGTGAAAAAATCCTATGTTCCTTACCGAAACGTCTACTCACCAATATAGATTTAATTGAGTACGCTTGAAAACTAAAAATAACAAATTTACGAGGAGTGTTTATGCGAGAAAATTTACCTACAAAGTTAAGACTCACGAGTGTGCATTTATTAATTTCGATGCGTCGACAGTTCGGCGCACGCACTGGGAAGCATACATAAATTCTGGAAAAATGGCTGAATACTACGACAGTTCTTTGGCTTGGAGTCCTTCAGACAAACTGTGGTCCAATCACTGAAACAACAGAAAGTTAACGCATTTGGATTTTAGTCCATCGCAAAATGAAAACATGAGTTTTTTCAATCTCTAAATATTGGTATCTCTCCTTTTGGAGTGTATCAAATAAATCATAATCCACTGATTTCTAGAGACCGTAGAAATTTGGCCGTTGAGCTGGTTATGCTATTAGATCAAAGTTTTCGTGGAGGACTCTAAGCCAATCTTAACCACAAGCAATTCAGTTGTCACAACCCTTGAGTAGCCAATAAAAACGTGGCAATTCACCCAACCATTGTGGAGTCCGTCACACGGAAACCATTGAACCGGAACATTTTTTTAGACCCCTTGTGGTGGAATGACAAAAGCGGACATGCGCGACGCGCAAAACGCAATACGACAGAAAAATATCGTGTAAATAGGAAAATATTTCATTTGGCTATGTATAAAATATTATTAGAAAATGTATTAGTATTTCTAGAATAGTTTATTAACTATATAAAATGTTATATCAGTAGTATGTGAATGACGGTCCGAGATCAGGCTTCAGGCTGTGGTGCCGGTGCCGGTGTCCGCCATCTTGGATTGTGACGTCACGGCGGCCATCTTGGATGGTTGTGACCTTGACCTTTGACCTTGACCTTGAATTTGATCCTCAAAAATCGCCAAAATCCGCCAAAATTGGGCAAAATTTGCCCAAAATTCCTCAAAAATCGCCAAAATTTCCATTTCTGTGGAAAAAAGTTCCGCCAAAAAATCTCAAAAAATTCCACAAATTAAAAATTTCTCATTTCGAGGGAAAAATTTCCCGTTTCGAGGGAAAAATTCCCGTTTTTAGTCCTTAAAAATCCCAGCGGCTGAAAATTCCTAAAACTGGCTTAAGCATCCTTAACTCAAGCCTCAGTTAAGCCATTTCTAGGAATAAGGATACCATGGCCGCCATCTTGAATTATGACGTCATCGTTGCAATTTCCGTTACGGCCGCCATCTTTAAATTTATTATCCGATTTTAATGAAAAAATTTAAAATTCATAAAACAAATTAAATAATAAAATTTTTAATAAAATATTTAAAAAACAAACATTTACGACACGGAGCTCGGAGTCCTCGGTTCGAACCCGACGAGTGCAAAAAAAATAAAAATGGCGACCGATCCTTCCCCCGAGGTGGCTGCAGGCATACTGACTCCCACCACTTTTTATCATCATCTAGTATGACGTCATGGCCGCCATCTTGTCTTCGATGCTGGAAGCCATCATCATTGTATCGTCGGCTAGAGTGCGCCGATGACATGTTAGTTTAATTCGTATCCGCAAGAGTGCAGTAATCATTTATTACTGTGACATCCGCCATCTTGTCATTTGGCCGCCATCTTGAAAATCCGTAATTATTTAGCTAGAAATTCGGGAAAAGTTCCAAAATTCATTAAATAAATCACTCATTAATTTACATATTGATTCGATCGATTCCCGTCCTCGGTTCGATACCCGATCGTTGCAATAATGTTTAATCTTATGTAAAAAAAATTATTTAAATAAACCATGTTCAACATTCTTAAAGAGACTTTAAATCCTCTACTACCACCATCCTATCAGACATCAAGACCACCATATTGGAAATGTGTAATTTTAATGCTAGAGATCCGGGAAAAAGTTCAGAAATCATTAAATAAATTTCCGATCAATATACTGATTAATTAGATCGACTAAGATCCTTGGTACGATCTAGGATGATGCAAAAAAAATTAAATATATCATCAATTTAACATAATAGTAACAGGTTCGAGGAATTAAACACCGCAAGTTCTTTTACAAACATAATATTTATTACATAATTTCTATTCTACTACAGGATCACTTACGAAAGCCAACAATCTTATAATCATTTAGTTCCGCAGCGGTGTGAAATGACTAATTCTTAGCTCCAATCGGTTTATACTAGACAGAGTCCAGCCAGAACCTTTACAGACATAGTCCACCTCTTCTTGACAGAGTTTCTGAATACCGTTTTTAACAGTTTGCTTCACATCGTTAGAACTGTAAATTACTGCAGCAGATGTCTTGAATGCACACTTCTTCACTTCGTCATCGAACGGATATGGCTTTCCATATATACAGTCCAACCACAAGTTATATTTCAAAGGTCCGTTTGTTGCTACATCATCAGTAAGCTGATTGATTATCTTCTGTCTGATATCGTCAAGAAAATTACAAATGTCCTTCGACTCACCGAACGTATTTAGATAATAGTAGTCTTTCAACGTTCCACGAAATGCAGACTGCGCCAAGTAGAAGCCATTATCGTTCACTTGTAATGCTACGAACACAGTCTTAGGTTTAGTTCCATGTTCAGACGTCATAACAATCGGTTGCTGGGCATCTGTTTTTTTGGTTGTACGCTTTCGTGTCTCCAATCTAAAGCGAGGAGTCGAAATGTCGGCAGGTAGTTCAGCAGTAGGAGCACAGACTCCACCTTTACATTTTTTCGCATGATGTCGCAAACTGTCAATTCGAGTAAACCATTTAAGGCACTCATCACATCGAAACTTCATGCGAGAAGGATTCTTCGCGCATTTGCTCCGCTCATGTCTTCGTGCATCATGGTAAAATGCGAACGACGTATCACAGTAGCTGCAAGGATACCGTGGTGATGAAGACGATCCTTTCAGACCCGATCCAGATACAGGCGTTGCAACAGTAGTACCATTTCCAGGCATTCTCTTATGCACATCGATGCATCGTTGTTGCGCCGAAACCTTTACTTTCTGCCGCACAGCAGGACCTTTAAATGCCTTCATGTGCGTTTTCATATTATCTTTTCTGGCAAACTGCTTATGACATTTCTCACAAACAAACATTTTACGATATAGGTTCTTGGCACATTCGCTCCTCTCGTGTCGCCGAGCATTGCTGTTGTTTGAGAAAATCTTGTCACAGTAACAGCACCGATGTTCGCTAGTTGTCAAATCAGCATCCATTGAAGTCTCCATCGAGGTCGTATCGTCGATCGTCGTGGTTTCCTGCACATCCAGCTCAGTAGTCATTAAGCTATCTTCTGCTGGTGGTATCACATCTGTTTAAATCTCCTCCAATGTTGACATCGTCGTCGTTGCCAACGGGATCTGCTCCACCATTGTCGTCGCTGTCGTCAAGGTTCCCGTAGACGATGATACAACGTCCATCGAGTTCGGCGTTAAAGTCGGTAAATATGCCATCGAGTTCTCAAGAACAGGTAATTACGCGACTTATTCACCAGATGAAATAATCTAGGTGATCCTTACACCGTCGACGACAGTAACAAACTGAGCGACCTGCTGTCTAGGACTCGCTTATATACATGCACCGGATGGAATAATACGCAAGTCAAATCAAGAACCACTTACTATAATACCAGAGTCAAAACAACATTAAAAATAGAAGGACCATCAACGAAAAGGCAGCACATTTGGAAGCACCGACAACGAAAAGGCAGCACCGACAACGAAAAGGCAGCACATTTGGAAGCACCGACAACGAAAAGGCAGCACCGACAACGAAAAGGCAGCACCGACAACGAAAAGGCAGCACCGACAACGAAAAGGCAGCACATTTGGAAGCACCGACAACGAAAAGGCAGCAGCGACAACGAAAAGGCAGCACATTTGGAAGCACCGACAACGAAAAGGCAGCACCGACAACGAAAAGGCAGCACATTTGGAAGCACCGACAACGAAAAGGCAGCACCGACAACGAAAAGGCAGCACATTTGGAAGCACCGACAAAGAAAAGGCAGCACCGCCAACGAAAAGGAAGCACATTTGGAAGCACCGACAAAGAAAAGGCAGCACCGCCAACGAAAAGGAAGCACATTTGGAAGCACCGACAACGAAAAGGCAGCACCGCCAAAAGAAAAGACAGCACATTTGGAAGCACCGACAACGAAAAGGAAGCACCATCAACGAAAAGGCCGCACCGCCAACGAAAAGGAAGCACATTTGGAAGCACCGGCAAAGAAAAGGCAGCACCGCCCACGAAAAGGAAGCACATTTGGAAGCACCGACAAAGAAAAGGCAGCACCGCCAACGAAAAGGAAGCACATTTGGAAGCACCGACAACGAAAAGGCAGCACCATCGACGAAAAGGAAGCACATTAATTTGTCATTGACTGCAATATTCATTGGTTCCAATATTCATTGACTCCAATATTCATTGGCTCCAATATTCAATGGCTCCAATATTCATTGACTCCAATATTCATTGGCTCCATCAGTCATTGACACCTACAGTCTTTTGGTTCCAAAAGTCTTTTGGCCCCAAATATATTAGGCTAGAATTCTTCGAGTCTAAGAGACTATGAGACCACATGGCTACGAGTCTAAAATGATCTAGCTGGTTACGAGTTATACATGGCTTGCGAGGCTACAGAGCTACGAAGTTTCTAGTACACAGGTTTACATGACTGCGAGGATACAGGACTACAAGTCTGCAAGAGTACTTGACTACGAAGGTACTCGTCTACATGACTCCAGTTACCGCATCTGTCTTCGACAGAATTTTCTCTTTTGCTCCAACTGCTCCATCAGCATTATGTTATAAGATTACAAGGCCTCTTGCTTACGTAGCTTCAAGTCTACGAGCCTCCAATGCATCATGACTACGAGACTACGAGCCATGAGGTTACGAGTCTATGCGATTGCGAGTCTTCTAGGTTACGTGATCGCGAGGCTATAGGACTACGAAGCTTCCAGAACGCATGGTTACGAGACTGCGAGGCTACAATTCTACGAGGTCCCAAGACATCCTGGCTACGCGACTACGAGCCATGAGGTTACGAGACTACGTGACTACGAATCTTCAAGTTTACGAGACTGCGAGGCTACAGAGCTACGAAGCCTCTAGAAAACGAGTTTACGTGACTGCGTGGATACAGGAATACAAGTTTGCATGAGTTCTTGACTACGAAGCTACTCGTCTACAAGGCTCCAATTGACACATCTGTCTTCGATGGAATTTTCTCTTTTGCTACATCTACGCCATCAGCATTATGTTATAAGATTACAAAGCTACTTGCTTACGTAGCTTCAAGTCTACGAGGCTCCAATACATCATGACTAAGAGACTACGAGCCATGAGGTTACGAGACTATGCGATTGCAAGTCTTCAAGGTTACGTCATCGCGAGGCTATAGGACTACGAAGCTTCCAGAAAGCATGGTTACGAGAATGCATGACTAATTGGCCGCATGGCTACGAAACTTTATGTCTCTAACTGACTACAATAGCACTATTCAGTGGTGAGAGTTAATTTATTTCATGCAAAGGTACTTGCTGCAAGCAGTTCCGCTTTTCAACATCAGATGACGTCACGTTTTGCTTGCAGGTAAAATAATATTTATTTATTTTATGCGGGATGCGGGTTGTTCACTATCGATCGCATAAGAAGAATGGCATCGATAGTCTTCAAGGAGAAGGAAGTTCGTCCTTCCTGCTAGTGCTTCTCAGATTTCTCACGGTCCGCCATATTGGATTGCGACGTCACGGCTGCCATCTTAGATGGGTGTGACTTTGACCTTTGACCGAAACCGCAGGAATGATTGCAAGCACTCGGATTAATCATCAAAATATTGATAAGAATAATCAGGAGCACACGGAGAAAACCATCATAATATTGGCAAGAATAATCAGGAGCACACAGAGAAAAACGACACACGTTTTCTTTGATATCATAAAATTACAGAAAAAAATATTTAAAAATAAAAATAAATTAATAAAAAATTTAAAATAAAAACAAAAAATACATAAACAGATTCTGCTAGCTTGTAAACTTATCATTGTTGAGCAAAGATAGAGTTCTAGTACAAGCCAGAATTTTATGTATTTTTTGTTTTTATTTTAAATTTTTTATTAATTTATTTTTATTTTTAAATATTTTTTTCTGTAATTTTATGATATCAAAGAAAACGTGTGTCGTTTTTCTCTGTGTGCTCCTGATTATTCTTGCCAATATTATGATGGTTTTCTCCGTGTGCTCCTGATTATTCTTATCAATATTTTGATGATTAATCCGAGTGCTTGCAATCATTCCTGCGGTTTCGGTCAAAGGTCAAAGTCACACCCATCTAAGATGGCAGCCGTGACGTCGCAATCCAATATGGCGGACCGTGAGAAATCTGAGAAGCACTAGCAGGAAGGACGAACTTCCTTCTCCTTGAAGACTATCGATGCCATTCTTCTTATGCGATCGATAGTGAACAACCCGCATCCCGCATAAAATAAATAAATATTATTTTACCTGCAAGCAAAACGTGACGTCATCTGATGTTGAAAAGCGGAACTGCTTGCAGCAAGTACCTTTGCATGAAATAAATTAACTCTCACCACTGAATAGTGCTATTGTAGTCAGTTAGAGACATAAAGTTTCGTAGCCATGCGGCCAATTAGTCATGCATTCTCGTAACCATGCGTTCTGGAAGCTTCGTAGTCCTATAGCCTCGCGATGACGTAACCTTGAAGACTTGCAATCGCATAGTCTCGTAACCTCATGGCTCGTAGTCTCTTAGTCATGATGTATTGGAGCCTCGTAGACTTGAAGCTACGTAAGCAAGTAGCTTTGTAATCTTATAACATAATGCTGATGGCATAGATGTAGCAAAAGAGAAAATTCCATCGAAGACAGATGTGTCAATTGGAGCCTTGTAGACGAGTAGCTTCGTAGTCAAGAACTCATGCAAACTTGTATTCCTGTATCCACGCAGTCACGTAAACTCGTTTTCTAGAGGCTTCGTAGCTCTGTAGCCTCGCAGTCTCGTAAACTTGAAGATTCGTAGTCACGTAGTCTCGTAACCTCATGGCTCGTAGTCGCGTAGCCAGGATGTCTTGGGACCTCGTAGAATTGTAGCCTCGCAGTCTCGTAACCATGCGTTCTGGAAGCTTCGTAGTCCTATAGCCTCGCGATCACGTAACCTAGAAGACTCGCAATCGCATAGACTCGTAACCTCATGGCTCGTAGTCTCGTAGTCATGATGCATTGGAGGCTCGTAGACTTGAAGCTACGTAAGCAAGAGGCCTTGTAATCTTATAACATAATGCTGATGGAGCAGTTGGAGCAAAAGAGAAAATTCTGTCGAAGACAGATGCGGTAACTGGAGTCATGTAGACGAGTACCTTCGTAGTCAAGTACTCTTGCAGACTTGTAGTCCTGTATCCTCGCAGTCATGTAAACCTGTGTACTAGAAACTTCGTAGCTCTGTAGCCTCGCAAGCCATGTATAACTCGTAACCAGCTAGATCATTTTAGACTCGTAGCCATGTGGTCTCATAGTCTCTTATACTCGAAGAATTCTAGCCTAATATATTTGGGGCCAAAAGACTTTTGGAACCAAAAGACTGTAGGTGTCAATGACTGATGGAGCCAATGAATATTGGAGTCAATGAATATTGGAGCCATTGAATATTGGAGCCAATGAATATTGGAGTCAATGAATATTGGAACCAATGAATATTGCAGTCAATGACAAATTAATGTGCTTCCTTTTCGTCGATGGTGCTGCCTTTTCGTTGTCGGTGCTTCCAAATGTGCTTCCTTTTCGTTGGCGGTGCTGCCTTTTCTTTGTCGGTGCTTCCAAATGTGCTTCCTTTTCGTGGGCGGTGCTGCCTTTTCTTTGCCGGTGCTTCCAAATGTGCTTCCTTTTCGTTGGCGGTGCGGCCTTTTCGTTGATGGTGCTTCCTTTTCGTTGTCGGTGCTTCCAAATGTGCTGTCTTTTCTTTTGGCGGTGCTGCCTTTTCGTTGTCGGTGCTTCCAAATGTGCTTCCTTTTCGTTGGCGGTGCTGCCTTTTCTTTGTCGGTGCTTCCAAATGTGCTTCCTTTTCGTTGGCGGTGCTGCCTTTTCTTTGTCGGTGCTTCCAAATGTGCTGCCTTTTCGTTGTCGGTGCTGCCTTTTCGTTGTCGGTGCTGCCTTTTCGTTGTCGGTGCTTCCAAATGTGCTGCCTTTTCGTTGTCGGTGCTGCCTTTTCGTTGTCGGTGCTTCCAAATGTGCTGCCTTTTCGTTGTCGCTGCTGCCTTTTCGTTGTCGGTGCTTCCAAATGTGCTGCCTTTTCGTTGTCGGTGCTGCCTTTTCGTTGTCGGTGCTGCCTTTTCGTTGTCGGTGCTGCCTTTTCGTTGTCGGTGCTTCCAAATGTGCTGCCTTTTCGTTGTCGGTGCTGCCTTTTCGTTGTCGGTGCTTCCAAATGTGCTGCCTTTTCGTTGATGGTCCTTCTATTTTTAATGTTGTTTTGACTCTGGTATTATAGTAAGTGGTTCTTGATTTGACTTGCGTATTATTCCATCCGGTGCATGTATATAAGCGAGTCCTAGACAGCAGGTCGCTCAGTTTGTTACTGTCGTCGACGGTGTAAGGATCACCTAGATTATTTCATCTGGTGAATAAGTCGCGTAATTACCTGTTCTTGAGAACTCGATGGCATATTTACCGACTTTAACGCCGAACTCGATGGACGTTGTATCATCGTCTACGGGAACCTTGACGACAGCGACGACAATGGTGGAGCAGATCCCGTTGGCAACGACGACGATGTCAACATTGGAGGAGATTTAAACAGATGTGATACCACCAGCAGAAGATAGCTTAATGACTACTGAGCTGGATGTGCAGGAAACCACGACGATCGACGATACGACCTCGATGGAGACTTCAATGGATGCTGATTTGACAACTAGCGAACATCGGTGCTGTTACTGTGACAAGATTTTCTCAAACAACAGCAATGCTCGGCGACACGAGAGGAGCGAATGTGCCAAGAACCTATATCGTAAAATGTTTGTTTGTGAGAAATGTCATAAGCAGTTTGCCAGAAAAGATAATATGAAAACGCACATGAAGGCATTTAAAGGTCCTGCTGTGCGGCAGAAAGTAAAGGTTTCGGCGCAACAACGATGCATCGATGTGCATAAGAGAATGCCTGGAAATGGTACTACTGTTGCAACGCCTGTATCTGGATCGGGTCTGAAAGGATCGTCTTCATCACCACGGTATCCTTGCAGCTACTGTGATACGTCGTTCGCATTTTACCATGATGCACGAAGACATGAGCGGAGCAAATGCGCGAAGAATCCTTCTCGCATGAAGTTTCGATGTGATGAGTGCCTTAAATGGTTTACTCGAATTGACAGTTTGCGACATCATGCGAAAAAATGTAAAGGTGGAGTCTGTGCTCCTACTGCTGAACTACCTGCCGACATTTCGACTCCTCGCTTTAGATTGGAGACACGAAAGCGTACAACCAAAAAAACAGATGCCCAGCAACCGATTGTTATGACGTCTGAACATGGAACTAAACCTAAGACTGTGTTCGTAGCATTACAAGTGAACGATAATGGCTTCTACTTGGCGCAGTCTGCATTTCGTGGAACGTTGAAAGACTACTATTATCTAAATACGTTCGGTGAGTCGAAGGACATTTGTAATTTTCTTGACGATATCAGACAGAAGATAATCAATCAGCTTACTGATGATGTAGCAACAAACGGACCTTTGAAATATAACTTGTGGTTGGACTGTATATATGGAAAGCCATATCCGTTCGATGACGAAGTGAAGAAGTGTGCATTCAAGACATCTGCTGCAGTAATTTACAGTTCTAACGATGTGAAGCAAACTGTTAAAAACGGTATTCAGAAACTCTGTCAAGAAGAGGTGGACTATGTCTGTAAAGGTTCTGGCTGGACTCTGTCTAGTATAAACCGATTGGAGCTAAGAATTAGTCATTTCACACCGCTGCGGAACTAAATGATTATAAGATTGTTGGCTTTCGTAAGTGATCCTGTAGTAGAATAGAAATTATGTAATAAATATTATGTTTGTAAAAGAACTTGCGGTGTTTAATTCCTCGAACCTGTTACTATTATGTTAAATTGATGATATATTTAATTTTTTTTGCATCATCCTAGATCGTACCAAGGATCTTAGTCGATCTAATTAATCAGTATATTGATCGGAAATTTATTTAATGATTTCTGAACTTTTTCCCGGATCTCTAGCATTAAAATTACACATTTCCAATATGGTGGTCTTGATGTCTGATAGGATGGTGGTAGTAGAGGATTTAAAGTCTCTTTAAGAATGTTGAACATGGTTTATTTAAATAATTTTTTTTACATAAGATTAAACATTATTGCAACGATCGGGTATCGAACCGAGGACGGGAATCGATCGAATCAATATGTAAATTAATGAGTGATTTATTTAATGAATTTTGGAACTTTTCCCGAATTTCTAGCTAAATAATTACGGATTTTCAAGATGGCGGCCAAATGACAAGATGGCGGATGTCACAGTAATAAATGATTACTGCACTCTTGCGGATACGAATTAAACTAACATGTCATCGGCGCACTCTAGCCGACGATACAATGATGATGGCTTCCAGCATCGAAGACAAGATGGCGGCCATGACGTCATACTAGATGATGATAAAAAGTGGTGGGAGTCAGTATGCCTGCAGCCACCTCGGGGGAAGGATCGGTCGCCATTTTTATTTTTTTTGCACTCGTCGGGTTCGAACCGAGGACTCCGAGCTCCGTGTCGTAAATGTTTGTTTTTTAAATATTTTATTAAAAATTTTATTATTTAATTTGTTTTATGAATTTTAAATTTTTTTTCATTAAAATCGGATAATAAATTTAAAGATGGCGGCCGTAACGGAAATTGCAACGATGACGTCATAATTCAAGATGGCGGCCATGGTATCCTTATTCCTAGAAATGGCTTAACTGAGGCTTGAGTTAAGGATGCTTAAGCCAGTTTTAGGAATTTTCAGCCGCTGGGATTTTTAAGGACTAAAAACGGGAATTTTTCCCTCGAAACGGGAAATTTTTCCCTCGAAATGAGAAATTTTTAATTTGTGGAATTTTTTGAGATTTTTTGGCGGAACTTTTTTCCACAGAAATGGAAATTTTGGCGATTTTTGAGGAATTTTGGGCAAATTTTGCCCAATTTTGGCGGATTTTGGCGATTTTTGAGGATCAAATTCAAGGTCAAGGTCAAAGGTCAAGGTCACAACCATCCAAGATGGCCGCCGTGACGTCACAATCCAAGATGGCGGACACCGGCACCGGCACCACAGCCTGAAGCCTGATCTCGGACCGTCATTCACATACTACTTATATCTCAAAATAAGTTTTAGTATAGTTAAAACTATAGCATTAGGTAAAATTATATTATTTTTATGTATATAGTTTGTAATACAGTAAATTATTTTGCTCATTTTAATTTTTGTTTTTAATATATCATTGGTTGCGTTACGCTTCTAGTTCCCTTTTTTTATTTCGATTATTTTTTAATCTTGCTTATTTAGTATGTATTTTGTTAGTTTTTTTCACTCATTTGGTTGATTTTATTTAGGTTAAATTAGTTATGTAAGTTTGGTTTTATTATCAGTTTACATGTTATTTGTTCCTAATAAATTTAAGTGATGAACTGGAAGACAAAGCGGAGACGTCTTAATCTCGCTAAATAATTTATGCCAGTAATGGCCAAATTCGTAGAGTTGCCAGGGGACGCACCACAACGCCGAAATACCACAACGCCGAACGTACAATAACGCCGAATACCATAACGCCGAATTCCGAATTGACCACAACGCCGACGACCCGAAAACTGCTGTGTACCACAACGCCGAATGACCACAACGCCGAAATACATTAACACCGAAAAATGTCATTGCAGTACTGCCACAAAAACAAACTCAGAAGAAAGTCACTAAATATACTGAAAGAGAATTTAAATGTACAACAACGCCGAAATACCATAACGCCGAATGCCAAAACAACGAATCTACAATATGACCATACCGCCGAAACCATTATATGACCATAAGGCCGAAACCATTATATGACCATAACGCCGAAACCACAATATGACCATAACGCCGAAATTCTGATATGACCATAACGCCGAAACCATAACTTGTTGCCTACCTGCCAGGCATTGAAATACTGTATTCGTAAGATAAGCGCACTCTCTTGCAACTGTGAAGCTAAACATTATATAGGCAACATGTTTATTTTTTTTTACATTCAATATCAGTACTGATTTTTACCCTAGTTAAAACATAACACTTTCTTATTTTTTATAGGGCAAATGGAACATTGATCGAAATGAAATATATTTTTGAAATAATATATGTATATTTTTTTTTACAATTCAAGATCAAGTTGAATGTTTTTTATTTCGAAAATGCGACGTTTTTACAAGGGTTTCAAGAAGAGTAGGCGGCCTTTTGAAATGTCAGCTCCTTTGAGTTGATTTGAGGAAATAAATTAGATATGAAGTAGCGCCGGGAATGATAGGCAGGAGAAACACGAGATCCCGAAAAAAATTGCCAACTTTCGTTGAAAATCTGGAAGTAAATTGGACCCGGATCGCCTAGGTGGGAGGCTAATGCTGTAGCTAACCTCCATTCTTGCAGGTACTAATATATTATTCGATTCTTAATTACGTAGTTATAACAAAAATTATAGGGTTACCGCTTAAAGTCCCGTAGGTACACGCTGCATGCTCGTTCAATTGCTTGTGCGTGAAGGGCGACTCAGAGTTGGAGGCACCGAGGACATTGAATATATATGCGGTATATCGATTTAGTGTCTCATTCACACAAGTCACCTGTGAGTGGACGAGCGTCTTAAACGTTTGTCTCAATAAGTGAGAAGTTTGTAGTTCGTAATTTACACATAAAGTTTTTTTTTATGTACGCTTTTTGCAAATAGTGCACCATTTGTCTGCAAAAAAAAGTATTATACCATTTTAGGCTATTTTCATAACAATATTTACAATACTTTAGGTGCATAAATTTAAAAACTATTTGATTCATTGCTATAAAATAAAGGAATTAGGATATACATAATTGTATAATACTGTCCAAATAATGAAGAGATTCTTTAATACCAATAAGCCTACTATAATTATATTTAAAAAAAATCATAACCACTGTAAAACTACCTGGCATTTCCCTAAGGAGCTCGCCTACATGTGCCTAAACTGCATTGTAGCATGTCAGAGTAATTTTTTACAGATTTAGTAAAGTGTCTTTATGCTGTTTATCTACGAAAAAAACACACACTTCTTTCAAGAAAACATGCACAATGTAAACACATTTTAGGTCGTGTCTAAATAGCCAAAACTGGGGTGTTTAGGGTGCTATTTCAGAAAATGTACTAGCTGGATACAAATGAAACTACTTAAGGGTGTTGCAATAGGCGGGCCCCTTAAAGGCGTTCAAGTGTGAAAAATTCACAGTTCGATGTTTATTATAAATAACGTTAATTCTGTATACATTAGTTGTAAGCATAGTTTGAATATTTTTCTCAAAACAGCTTGTTAAAGACAAAATATGCATGTTACACGAGCATACAATCAGTAAAAACCTATATTAAATTATTCAGAATGAAATTACGTGCGATAGGCAATATGCTGAAATATACCCATAACGAAATAATTTTTTTTTTATAATAGCTGAGTTTTCGAAATTTTTTGTAAAATACGAGGTTATTCTGGTATTCATGTGATATCTTTGTGTTATTATATCCAGTTACGTGAAGTTATTTAAGGTGGTCGTTTGGACCGGCCGCTATAAATACTGTGCAGAGCTTCAGCAGTTCACGTATCACACAAGTGTACCGCGTGTGTGCTCGGCACTTGCTACGAATACCACTTAACGTATGTTACACGTGTTCCTAGACCATTGCCAGCTTATACAATCCTCTATATAAATAACCTCTTTTGGAAGCTGAAAATGGCTAAAATTGTTATTTTCACCGTCAATTTTAGGTTTGAAAATAACGTTTCACTGACTTGAAAATGGTTTAGGAACGTACAAAAAACCTTCATATTTAATACTTCGCCATAAAATGATAGTATCCCCACTGAAATTGTCTTAGAGGGGAGTCTTCGACAATGTTGCAGCATGTCAGAAGACCGCCTGGCGGATTCTAGGCGTAAGGACCTTGATGCGCGTGACTGTATCGCTCTTAGCTCTCCCGCCCTTCCCACTCCTCGAACATTAAAAACATACCCGCTATCAGGCGGCCACCTTAAATCGTTGCGCAATATTTAGGATTCCTGCGTACAACTGTTTCACCGCGGAAATTTTTAACATATTTATGTTGAAATCATCTAATAAGATTATATCTTCATATTTTTCTAACATGTTGCATAGTTCATTTTCAAGGTAGGCCGTTAACGATAAAGTGGACACTTTGAAAATCACTACTATTTGAATAACAACCAATATTATATTTCGTGGAGGTTTCGGACATATAATTTTTGTTGGGTTGAAAAAAAAATAGACTATCTTGAATAGAAAAATAGAAATATAAAGCATTAATAAGTAGTGAAAGGATACAAATTGATCGAGAGAAAAAAGTAACCAGGTGCTCAGAAGTGTTAAATTTACCATGAATAGTCTTCAGTTTAATTATTATATGGAATATATATAAATATGTACATATATACATACATATATTTTTTTTTTTTGGCTTGTACAGGACCCTAACAGCAATATGCCTGTGCTTATGGCGTACTTCTGCTGATAAGTATTCATGCCTACCTGGCATGAGAAAGTCTAAGGCAGTCACTTTTATGCTTTTGTGTATATATATCGCTACTCCTACACCTGATTTTACAGTGATTCATTCTCATTTATGAACGTCTTTAAAAGCGCAGAGGGCATGCTAACGTTCCTTACACTGGACACATTTAAAATGAACTTTCTTTTTATTGATATGTTATTTAAAAATCAATGCTCACACGATACAATTACATAAATGTTACAAATACACAAAAACACTCCTAAGTGGCAGACTAAGTACTAATATAAAAAATTACAATTCTATTACGTTCATGTACAATCACACCCACAATTATACAGATCTGAATAAATATTTTGCGGAATGTCAGTGTCATCCCCTCAGCCATGGGATGACTAATCTGATGTCGGTAAACTGCTCCAAGCTTATGACGCGGCATTGGTGGATGACTTTGAATATAAATTAGTCTTGCATAGTGGTATTAACCATCTGTTGTCACTTTAAGAGCGGTTTTTACAAGGTGAAAATAATTCAAATATGAAAATCAATTTTTTTATGTTATCAAGCGTGGAAGAATTTAGTATTTTAGCGCCAGTGGTATGGCAGATCACAACCAGCATTCAGTAATTGCGTAAATCTGTGTGTATTATCATCATCTATAGTCTATTATATCCCTCACATCGTTGACACACTACTAAATGAACGTTTATAATAATAGTTATAGTACTTAGTAGTTGATGGTAGACGTTGTTTGTTTACAATGTGGGATACGTACCACCCCCCCCCCCCCCCAATTAAGTCCCTAAACAGGTTTATGGTAGTGTGAGGATGGTTCAACCAAATATTTTAGAAGGACAATATAGGTAAGTCGTCAAAAAAACGGGCGACACATTCAGCAGCACATTCTGGCGGCCTAGCCTGGACATACGTTGTAAGCGCATTTGAGACAATGTTATTTTGCTAATTTTTAATGGAAGTTTTTTCCTTGTTTTATCCTGTTTAAGTTATTTATAATGACTGGAAAAGTTTGTGCAAAGTTTGGTTGCAATAATTACGATGTATCTAGCTGTTAGAAGTCGTTTTTTAGTTTTCCGACGGCTGAAACTATAGCCAAATATCTTAATAGGAACTACAACATTTGCTATTGCCATGTTTACTTGTGTATGGTTTACATCAAATATTCCTTTTCCACTGTTTAAAAATGATAGTGCCTTATTGGAAACAATGATACATATTTCAACGTTCAATGTTTTAAAATATTTTTTAACCTATTTTTAATATAATTTTGTTTTTAAATTTTTATTGTATATTTTTAAACCAGAGCATTACCTAAAAATAATTTAAATATCCTCAAATTTGTATTTTTGCGCTCCACTCATTATGCTGAATGACTTAGTTGTCACTGTAGTATATCAAGCAGTTTACCAAAATTATTGATTTCAAAAGTTTTATGTTTGATTTTCAACATGAAAATAATATAAATTAGTTTTAAGTGTTTGGTTATGTTAAATAAATTAAATCAATCTCAATTTTATAAGTGTTTGGTTGACTTCAATTAGCAACATTAAAAATACTTAATTTTGGTTCGGGTCAAGTCATATTCAATTTTTAAGTTTTTTATTTTTCACTTTAAGCAGTTCCTCGAGGAATTTTTTTTAAACTTTCACGGAATATTTATAAAATAAGTGATTTACAAACTTTCAGGTTTAGAGTTAAGTATGTTTCATTATTAAAAACTGTCTGATTTGCATCATTTCGTTGTATGTTATGTTTACAGTAACACTATATTTAATTGTCTTAAAAATCAATATAGCTCTGTAAATTGGGTAACTGTTTTGAAATATGAATACTCTGTTTCAGTAAAAAATATTAACCGTAAATTTATTTCACGATGACAACAAGATTTCAAGAGACGAGAGTAAATCTGTGCTGGTATCTCCCATTGTAATACATGGTAATTTTAATTTCGCGGGCGTTCCTTTAGGCAAAGCCACCGGGGTCATTGCTGTCGGGTGTCGCCAGCTTTCACCGTGTTAAAAGGCTCGAGTTTCCTATATTGTCATTCTAAAATATTTGGTTTAACCCTCCACCACCACCCCCACACTCTTACTAAAAAAACGCTCATTCCGCACAGTGACCTTGACTAGCCAGGATGGACAGCATAGCCGGCCTCCGTAGCTCAGTCGTTTGTGTTTTCATACCTACAACTAACAGATATTTGTTTTGATTTAATTTGTTAAATTTTTATTTTTTATTTTACAGAAACAAAATGGAAACAAGTATTGTGTTTGAATTGTTCGCGTGTTTTTCGTCGTGATGAATTTTAACGAACTGCTGATTTTCATGGTAAAATATTTACTATATATATGACAAGATGGAGAAAAACTTTAAAATGAAATGTTTAAACGTAAGACGAGGAGATTTCTGCCTTCCATTATTTCGGAATTCCTTTCCAAATGGCTATTTACTATATATCCAGACATACTACCGTATATATGCAAAGATTTAAAAAGTAATTAATTTTATACTCTTAGTTTTATGTGACGTCACGCTTGCTATTTACCGGCTGTTTTTCTTACGGGTCTGTGAAATTTTAGAAAGAAAAAATACGGACGGAACGGAACAACGATCCGTTTTCGTTTTTGGTCCCGTCTGTTCCGTTACCGTTGCATTGTAGAACAGGCCTTACTAGAAAAACGTAACGATGTTTCACTATACGCACAGTACCTACTGCATCACGGAAACGTAAATTTATGGCAAACCCAATAGAATATCTGACCTACGCTTTCGAACTGAACATACATATATTTAGTTTACATAAATATTCACACTGACGACTACGAAGTTGTCACGTTTTGTGTTCTGGACTTTTCGGCGATCTTCGTTCACTTGGAAAAGAACAGACGAGTACGTGACAACAGCGCGCCTTCCTGAGGCCCGGTGCACACGTGCGGACATTGTCCGCGCGGTGCCGCTGCGCAGCATCACGTGAATTTGAAGACATATTAGATGTTGAACTCTTCATCGCAGAAGTTAAAAGTTATCCAGAGATATGGAACGTAGCCGTTGAAGTATACCATGACCGTAATAAAAAAAAAAGAAGTGCGTGGATCAACACGTGCCGTAAATTTTGCGAATCGTTTGACGAAAAAGATGACAAGGAAAAAATCTTGTTGCAAATCTGCCCCTCAGGAGTCTTGAGTCGGTGAACGGATGCACCCAATGTTTCCTAGTTGTATCCAATAAACATTTGTATACTAGGTACACAAAGAATACCCGTTTACGTTTGTACACATCTATCTCGTTAGTCGGCATCGTTCAGTCTGTGCGGTATTTGTCCGTACTGTGTGAATGTGTTTCTGCGGCAACGTTGCGGCGCCGCAGCGGCACCGCGCGGACAATGTCCGCACGTGTGCACCGGGCCTTAGCACCCTGGCCGCGCCAAGCACCTCCTAGCAGAGCACCCGACGCATTCTAGCGGGCTCTTCGGAAGCAACGTTTACCCTCGCGGTATAGAGAATAGTTTGTTCTTGGGCTCCTGCACAAACCAATTACCTTTCTTGAACGCAGTAAACGTACGAATGGGACCTATCTCTAGCTCTATCAGTTTACATACATGGTATTTTACAAATTCGTCGCTACGCTTTAATAATATAAATTTATAATTAGGTGCATACAATTTACAGTAGCCAAGTAAATAATATTTAATTTATTATTTATTGCATCACACTAATTTCTATCTATGCAAGGCTCAAGATGAAGCCCCTAGGAATGAAGAAAAACAGCAAAATATGTTCGCTAATTATACTTTCATAAAATCTGTAATATAAATACGAATGGTGCAAGAAAAAAATATTAAGTGTACTATGCTTATTTTTTTGTTAAACACATTTATATCGCAGTTAAGTAGTACGCATTTGCGGCTAGAACAAGATTTATTCTTAACATGAAAAAATTCACAAACCCCTGCGATATGTAAGGTTTTTATGAAATGTTATTTTCAAGACCCTAAAACCTCCCGAATATCTCAACCGCGCCATTTCAGCATTAGCCTTTCGGGAAACCATTGAAAACCGGAATCAATGTTTAAAAGTTGGACATTGTTTGGTACAAATATAAAACTACAACTATTATTGCGTCCAAAACACCTTAATACAATGCATAATTATGTTATGTAGTCATCTTGCAAGACTTAAATGTTTTCCAAGCGTTTGAATAGCTACTTCAGTTATATATGTACATCCACAGTGCACAATGAAACTTAGGCATGAGGGCTAATAATGATACATGGAAGTGAGTTTAAATGCTATCATGAAATGATAACGAAGCAGTAACTGAGGAGACAGCTTGAGAGGAATGATTGTATAAATCACTATTGCGTTCACCAAGTATCCGGGGCTACTAATCATCGCTAACAATTCATATAATAACTGACAATTATAATTTATTTTAATTAGTTGTGCCACTTTACAACTACAGATAAGATTATAAACTTTGCTGCTTTCGTTATAAAGAAAATAAATTTCCAAATAGTGCGTTTAGGTTCCTGGCTGGTAGGCAACACGCTTGGGATTCGGCGCTGTGGTCAAATACGGATTCGGCGTTGTGGTCAAGTATGGATTCGGCGTTATGGTCAATTTGGATTTCGGCGTTATGGTCAACTTTGAATTCGGCGTTATGGCATTCGGCGTTGTGGTGTTTCGGCGTTAAGGTACTTTTAAGAAACACACATAAATTCATTTAGTTGTTTTCAGTTTGTTCATGTGGCACTCCCGCAGCAACATTTTTCGGCGTTGTGGTCATTCGGTGTTGTGGTCATTCGGCGTTGTGGTACACAGCAGTTCTCGGGTCGTCGGCGTTGTGGTCAATTTGGAATTCGGCGTTATGGTATTCGGCGTTATTGTACGTTCGGCGTTGTGGTATTTCGGCGTTGTGGTAACGACCCGAGTTGCCAGGTCACCCGCCTCCCACCAAGCTGCTCCTGGTTCGATTCGAGTCGGAATAGCACAGCGGTGGGTTTTATCTGGGCAACCCCGTGACCTTACTTTCCACACCGGTGCGTTTCGCGATGCCGGAAACACGCGGACAAAAATTACCGAATAAAAATAAAATGTTTTATTGCCATTACGTACGCAATAAACATACGACTGCCTTCAAATTACACTCTTTTTTTAAATCAAAATATTTGAGAAAAATCAGTATGATTTGAATATAAGGGGGTTCGTCGTTGGTTCTAAAAGCTTTTGTCCTAAAGTCGTATGTCCAAAAGTCGCATGTCCTAATGTCTTTTGACATAAAGTCAATTGTCCTAAAAGTGAGTAAAAAACTTATAAACCACACCGTCGTTTGTCTCAAAGTCGTTCGTTCTAATATCGTTTGTGCCAAAGTCATATGACCTAATTTTAGGACAAACGATTTTAGGACAAATGACGTGTACTCGAATTTTACAAGTAAACAAAACTTCAAATAATACTCAAAAATGATAGTATTATTCTAAGTCCTAATTTAACCATATTTCGAAAAAAATATTATTATTGCTATTGCCATATAGTCGCGCCCGCTACGCGATGAGAAAAACCATAGATATATTAAAATTTATAGTTTGAAAAACTAAAAGAACCCTCGCTTTGATCGTTGAATGAACTAAAAATTAAAAAAATAATAATAATTTAAATTTAAGGTTGGTGTTCAATCTCCAAATAATGCACCATAACTCAGTATAACGAAAAACGAGGGGAACTTGATATACATAATTTGTCTTAAATTTTCTATCAGTAAACACAATATGTTTTGTAATATATTTTATATCACTAATTTTAGGATATAGTTAATACGAAAATTTCAGGATATAATCATTACGAAAATAAATATATTAACTTAACAACAATAATTAACTCAAATAATGGGGTGCTTCAGGTGCGAAAATCAGTAGATTCGCAAGTGGGGCCTGCGGAAATTTATGGAGAAGGGGGACCGAGAATTTTGCACTTGGGTTTAACCGACAGTCATGTCTGGATGCGGTGCCCGTATGCTGTACACTGCCAATATTTTGGCCTACATGCATACTCTAAGAATAAAATTTTAAAATATACAGACAGTTTTCAATAAGACATATATAGTTTTGACATCAAACACGTTTCACAGTCACGCTTTTGCAAGTGCAGCCAGGCCCCGCTTAGTGTGGAGCTTCATAATTCCAGGGGGGCTCGAGCCCCCCTGCCCCCCAGGATCTATTCCAGGAGATGCTTGATATCATTTGTTTTAAATTTTCCGTCAATAATTTTAGGACATAGTAACTACGGAAATGAATGGAGAGAGCACCCCATGCTTTTAGTTATACAGAGTTATGGTCCATTATTTGGCCGTTGGACCAAAAACATAAATGTTATTTTTTTTTTCAATTTTTAGTTCATTCAACGATAAAAGCGTTTTTTTTTTTAGTTTTTTAAATATAATTTTAATTTATTATTTTCAGTCTCAAAATAAAATAAAAATATCGAACATGAGTCATTGAAACAAAATAAAAATATTTAATATAAGTGATTAAAGTATTTATTTGTTGGAATGAACTTAAAATTATTCATTAATGTTCACGATGTCTAGTTATTTCAATTAATGCATCATAATTACATTGAACTTTTCTTGTTATCTTATATCAATCAAGTTCTTATACTTGGAGACCTTCCAGTGACTACACGCGGCTAACAGCTACATAAGCCTGTCTGGCAGCAAAGAGATGCGATCCCAAATAAACAACTGCGTAATCTATAGTGCAGCCTTGCATTTTATGCACGATAGATGATCAATTCAGTGTTAATATCACAATTCCCCTTACAGTAGTATCATAGCTGTATTTCGCTGGAAACTGAATGGCTATTGGTTTAATTATAGGATGTACACCATCTGTGCCGAAATCAACACGGACTGATGGAATGTCCGTATCATACACTTGATCATGCCGGAATAGTGGCCAGATAATTTAAGATATAGTACCCATATTGCCATTAACGAATCCCGGGGACATTTACCACCATTACTCTACCTAGGAAGAACTGTAAATCAAAAGAATATATTTTTGAAATTTTCGAAATTTAGGGGCATTGCGCCCCCCCCCCCCTCCTTCACCGAGGGGAAGAAAGTAGAACCCCGGACACATTTTTCACCATGACCCGACCATTTGGATCGGAAGCACTCCAAATTGAAAAAGGAATTGTTTTTTAAAATTTTCAAAATTTCGCGTCTTTACCACCCCTCCCCCCCCCAACAATTCAAAGGACATAGTCGACCACGGGGCCAATTCCCACCATGCCCCTACCTCATGGATACACTAAAGCATGTTCATTACCCATAGCTAAAAAATTAGTGGTTTTTTGACACACTGACCCCCACTCCTCCCTTAAGAGTAAGATATTAAGTTATCAAAATATTGTGTTGTCAGTGGTTCTTTATTTGCATGAAAATTGCAAAACATTCGGAGGTCGAAAAGATAATAAAAATTGAATGAAAATATTTTATTACATAGTCCATTCATACATACAGGCCAAGCTAATAAAAACTTGGTAAAAATGAATGTTTGTTTGTTTGTCTAAAAAGAGGCAGAACACTGTTAACATTAAGTAAAAATAAAAACCTACACCACCTTTTCTTATCCCTCTAAAACCGAATATTTGTTCTTTTTGATGAAATTTAGCACACTTTGGGTTTAAATTATGAGGAAAATTGCTGTCTTCAACTGATTTAGAAGAAAAAAAAGGAATGTCAAAAAACCACACCCAACTACCTTTCCCACCCTTTAAGGCAGAAATATGGTACTTCCTGATGACAATTTGCAGACATGACATCCAAAAAATAGACGAAAATTACTGTTCAACATATAATTTAGGAAAAGTGTAAGGACACTTTTGCATTATATGTCTCTTTTTTTCTGCCTTAAAGCATAATATTGGTATATATAAATAAACTTAAGTCCAATTAAAGTTAAAAACAAGAGGATTTTTATTGCATTATCATATTTCAAAAAAACCACCTCTATCTTCCTGTCTACATGAGGTTTCAGAAACCACTCTGTCACCCTTACCCATTCCTTAAAACAAGATATTGGTATTTCATTATGTAATTTTGCACACTTGGCTTTAAATTTATGAGGAATCTAACTGTTTGTGTCCGATTTTTAAAAAAGTTATTCAACCTACAGTCTACATGAGATTTTGAAAAACAACCCTAATCCCCTTTACTACCTCTAAAACAGTATTATGGTACTTCTTGATGAAATTTTGCGAACTCAACTATCAAGTTAAGAGAAAATTAACTGTCTACATTTAATTAAAATTCACCCAATCAAATTATCTCTATGAAGTTTCGAAAAACCACCCCCGTCTGCCTTTCCCCGCCACTTAAAGTATAACATTGAAACAACTTGATAACATCATGTACACTTGATATTCAAAAGAGAAGGAAAATTACTGTCTACATCTGATTTTTTAAAAGTTTATTAAATTCATGGTTATTCTAAAAAAATTATGCCAGCTCCCTTTCCCACCCTATTAGGTAGAAGTTTTCACTCCTTGATGAAATTGTTCACACTTACTTTGAAAAATAAAAATAAAATTACTGTTAAATCTGCTCTTTTTTTGCTACATGGATTATAGAAAAAGTTACCCCCTTTCCACTTTTTTACCTCTTAAAGAAGATTTTTGTATTTGACATTAGCATTGATTTTTGAACAGTTCACTTTAAACAAAAGGGAATTTATACACAACCCCTAATTAAAGAAAAAATAAGTTCACTGAAAACATGAGATCAGAAAAACCAACATCCCTTTCCCTTTCATACTCCTTAAAGCAGAATTTTGGTCCCACTAGATTAAATTTTGCACACTTGAAGTTAAAATTACGAAGAAAATTACGGTCTAAAACCTATTTCGAAAAATATTTCCTTCACCCTGTGTTCAGCCCGGGCAACGCCGGTGCTTCAGCTAGTATGAAATATTACTAATCGGTAAGTTTGCCACTCTTGTCGCGCTGACTTAATGGATGTGTGGAACGTGGTTGGTTAGAAAAAAAAAATATTTTTGTCCACACGTAAAATTAAATATATTTGTTAATTTGTACATTTAACTACTGTATCGTTAAAAAAATAGTGTTCGCAGTAGTCCTAGTTTTGGATTCTTAAATAGACATTTATGCTTTGTGTTATCCCAGTATCTCCGATGATCAAAGTTATATGTAAACTTTATCTTGAATAGCTTTCCAGTATTATACAACAAAATAAAGGACAAATATTGGATATTCGATTATATTTTCAATTGTTAAAAAAAATTTATGCTTGATTGAAAAAATCAATTAAGAAATATAATTATGCGCATGTTTACGTGCAGTATTATCTATAAAAACGTATTTCATACATGCCATAATAACAATGGACATTTGTTGTAAAAAGTTCCGATGTATTCCGTGTAGTGTTATTACAAACTATTTCTTGGCAATTGGTTTCCAGACAAGGGCGCCCATATGATAATTTGTAGGGGGGGGCCAGACTTAGGGGTATGAAGTATTTTTATGATTTTGTAAGACTAACTGCGGCTTGTTACTAGCCATAAAATAGTTCCAGTTCTGACGCTTTTAAATTTTTTTTGTCCTGTTACTAATATACTAGACCACAGTACTCATTCACCTTAAAAAAAACTTTATTAATTAAATATTAACTATTTTATTGAAACAAATGAATTTTTAGCAACACAAATGCAGGAATACAGTCCTTATACTTTTGCAGCGTCTCGGGTACACGAATATCAAGAATACAGTTAGTCCTTCAACTAATTGCTCTCTTTACCCCTAAATAAATGTCGCGTACAAATTAAATTAAAATAATTATAAAGTTTAAAACGTCTTGGTCAAAAGATTTAACTTTGGGAGAGAAACGATTTAAATATGTTATTACAGTCAGAAAATATTTGTTTTTAAATGTAACACCTGAACTACGCTTATAATTATAGTCAAAAATTGGATCAAACATTTTTATTTTTATTTTCAACTGTTGTTTGCCTTTACCACGGCGATATTGTATCACACAAAATATTCCCTCGTTCACAATTAAATGAATATTAGTATGTTTCGATATGAATCATAATTGCTTATCATTTAGAATTAGCACAGATGGATTCAGTAGTCGAGGACTATAAGTTTATTTAGTGATAGTAAAGCTTCAAATTACAAATGTGAAATCTGTTTACAATATTCAAATAAGATATAAGTTACTATCAAAAGGAATTGTTTCAAATCATGTATCTTCAAACTCAATTTAATATTATCAGCTCAAATCAGGTTATCAATGAGTGCCTTTGAACAGTGCTTACGGCTATTTTTGCTCAATGGTGTCAGCAAATTGTACCACTGGATATGAACTACACTTAAGGGACAAGGTAAATTCTCAAAAGTAAATTGCAAAGTTAAGTTATTAATCAAACAGCAACTTCTAATTCCATCTGATCAGACACAAAATCAACATTATAGTTAGAACAAAAAAAATTCGTTAATGCCAAAAATTATTCACAATAAAATTTAATTGAAGATGAACTTCTGGAAAATTAGTGTGATCTCAGATTATATGAAAATAAAATTATTTACTTGATCATCGATAGTTTAAGGGACTCTCAAAAATTGTTCAAATGCTATTCAATACGACGATAACCAACCTCCGTCAGTACATGCGAAAGTATGACGACACAGATGACCCCTGGCTCTGAAACAGAGCTGTGCGTGGTCCGGGAACTATGGCTGCTCACTGCCGCTGCTTCCTTCCTCGCAGTGGGAAAGGTCTTGTTCGGTACGCACCAATGGTCGACTTCTAAGTTTCTGTGTGAAACACGGCGCCCTCAACTGCTTCTATATCACCACTGCCGGTCAATCGTTGGCCTTCCTTCCTTCCGGCTGGAGCGGTTTTGATATGAACTTGCAGAAATTCTTCTCCTCAGCTCGATTCTCTTCAGTCAAAAATGTTGATCGCTGGCATTACAGCACGTTGAACAGCGTCAGTAATCAGTCTTGCAGGCTGTAAACTTAGTTGACTTGTTTCATTCGTTTCCGTCGTGAAAATTTGATAGTTAGTTTCAAAGCAACCAATAGATCGTGAATAAACCCTATCGTGGTTGCAGTTTATCGCCTACGACGATTCAAATTTGATGTCACAATAATATAATTCATTAATACTACTTCTGCCACATTGCTTTATTAGTAAAAACTTGAATGTCAGTCGAATCTTGCAAAGTTGATATCTCGTGGATAATCAGAAGTAATAACGATGTCTCTACAAAACCGTGGTAGAACGAATACTCCTTCGCTCTAAAGAATGTACTTTTCCTTTGCTATTTAAACGACTTTCAGATGTCAAAACACAAAACATAAGCTGAATGACCTAGCTATCGCTATTCCCTGGATATGCTGGCCAATCATTAATTTTCTTAAAAGTTCATCTTCTTATAATAATTAAATTTATTATTTAACACATGAATTTCAATGGGTTATTTATAAAATATAAACATTTTATGAAACAAGCAAAGATAAAAAAGAGGAATTTCATATCAGTGTCTAAACACAATCATAGAGGATTAACCTAATTTAAGTTAACAGAATTGTAAAGGGGGAATAAAGTATAAGAATTTAGTTTTCAGTATCTTATGCTTCTCTACCTTCATAATTTAATACAGAAAACAAATTAAAAATGCACACATCACACGATTTTTCACTGGTATTGACATAAAAAGCAAATTTTAAGATAAATTAATATGCATAAGTTTGAATACGGAATTGACTCTAATATTTATCTGAAAAAGCAAACTGTAAATTTCTTTTCTTCTTGCCGAACAAGTCAAGCACTTTGTCCTCGAAACCAGGGTTTTTCACTCTTTTCCTGTGGACACTTAGAAGGCACAAGCTGGACAGACGGTCCTCGCCAGTAGTACTTCTCAGCCACGTCTTCACTTTACGCAGTGTGCTGAAAGAACGCTCTATTGTGCAAGTTGTGGGGGGTATGGTTTGGTAGAATATAAGCAGTCTCCTTACTGCTGGGTAAAACATTGTTTCTGAAAGTATATCATGGAGCTTTGTTTTTTCCAAACATTCCTTATTCGTCCAGACGTCATACCATAATCTGGCTTCTGCTTCCAAGTTGTCGATTTGATAAAACTTTTGCAAACTTTTTATGTCTCTCATGAAATCTTCTTTCGTCTCCTTTTTCATCAAATGTGGGTGAAGAATTCCACCTTTGAAAGGTATGCCTTTATCTCTTTCAAATCTTGTAGTTAGTGACATGATTATAGAATCCATGTATGGATTGTAAATTGCAACTTTGAAATAGTCTTCAGGTGATGAGCACTGGACATTCACGTTACATCTGTGGGTCTGCCTTCCAGCCAATCTTGGGATTTTTATATCTATGTCAAGCTCATTACAATCTTCTTTTACTGCCTCGAAAATGTTTTTGAATTCGTCATTGCTTTCTCTCTGCTTTTGAAAATTTTCTAGCAGGTCAGTATTGATGTATCTGTAGACTGAGTAGAGATCCATATCATAATACTGGAGTTTGTTCACTATTGGTTCTAGATACGAAGAATACCTTGATATAATGTGTAGACAAATAATAAATGTAGGTGATGATGTTGCACTATCTAGTTGGCTGGCACGTGATCTAGTGTCTTGATTCTGTTCGCGGTTATTTGCAAGATGATTAAGACTATTCTTTATTACCAAGAAGTTTTCTTTGAATACTCTGATTGATGTATATTTTTGTGACCACCTAGTTTCACAGAAGAGTGGAATGTTAGGTATTGTTTTTCTACGCAATACACTCTCTCTAAAGAACCTTATAACTTCTTTTACTGTTCCGACAGTGTTACGAATTTCCTGGACACTGTTAAGGTCATTTACAACTAAGTTTAGTCTGTGCGATGCACAGTGGAAATAAACTGCTGAAGGATACTTTCCTCTAATCCTAGCCTGCACTCCAGTTTCATGGCCTGCCATTGTTGAACATCCATCAAAGCCCAAGCCAATTAACTTATTCATATCAAGGCCCAAATTTTCAACAAATTTTAAAATAGATGAAGAAATCCCCTCAGCATCCAATGTAGTAAGTTCTACAAACCCTAAAAATTCTTCTTTTATTGTAAAGTTCAATTTCTCGTCTACAAATCGTACTCCCACTGACAGCTGTTCTTTCCTACTAATGTCAGCCGTTTCATCAGCCAATAATGAAAATGCTGGTGATCTATTTACCTCCTCAACAATCTCGTGTTGTAATACAGAACCACATGTACTTAATAAATCGTTTTGAACTCTGTGTGAAGTATATTTTGCTTTTCCACTATGGTTTATTAAATGATCCTCCAACACTTTGTCACCCGCACTTACTCTAAACAAGAGTAAATCTTGAAAATTTCCTTCACTCGAATTCTTTCCTCTAATGGATATGTCATGTGTGCCACAAAATATTAAAGTAGCAAGAATTGATTTCAGTTTTTTTCTATTGGTATTTACAAGCTCTGATATTCCACTGTCTAACTGTTCGATCACGTTTTTATTTCTCATTTCCAAGGAATCACAAAAACCTTTGGCCTTACTTGTAGATTCGAGATGCCAACTGCTATTTTCATGGCCTCGAGCATCTTCATGAAAGTGTTTGTAATCTTGGTGAGCCTTTATCACAAAAGCACCAAATGTTCCTCTTTTTAAAACTGGTTTAAAAAGAGTACAAAACTTACAAAGCCCTCCCTTCAACTTGGGCGAGTAAACTAACCATGAGTACTTTTCTAGCCAATTTTTTTGAAAAGGCCTTTTTGAAGTTTTTTCCTCATCAATGTCCGTTTTGAAATTATGAGACGAATTTAGAGCTCGTGGGTCTGTTAGTAACTGATACTTGACTTCGTCTGACACTGAATGGTTTATGCATTCGCCTAAATCAAAGCTGTGATTAGCTGTTAAATGTATTTCTTCCTGCTTGTTTACAGTACAAACTGAAGTTGATGGTTTGGCGTCATCCCACTCGGTAGTGTCAGAAGTAGACATTTCAACTGATTCAGCACTAATGGTGGAAGAACATTGTGGCAACGAGACCTTTGACGACTGGCAGTGGTAGAGATTCTGCTCGACAGATAACGTGAAGTTAGAAGGATGTGTTGAGAATGCATTAGAAGTTGTTGTGGGACGCACTTTCGAAGGTACTGGACATGGATCTTTTAATGTGTCATGGAGGTTCTTTTTCTGTGTAGCAGAAACACCTTTTTGTCCAAAGAAATTCCTGATATCCATCTCTGAAATAAATACAAGGAAATTTGTATAAACCCTTAAATAACATGTTCAGTAGTTAACTTCAGAATTAAGAGTACACTAGAACCTCGATTTTACGGAGCCCAGACTCAACGAAGCCGCGATTTTACGAATACATTTTTCAGGAACCATCTAAAATTCGGAAAATTTGACACCAAAACATATTTAATAAAAAAATAAAAAAACCACTATGAAAACATATAAAAATATTAAATTTTAATGCACAGCGTATTCATATTTTAAAGCTTATACAACAGCCATTTACCGTGAGTGAATTTTGTATAAGTTATTGTGGCATCAAACACAAAATCGAAAAGAAAAAATGGACTAGGTACACTTTATTTGTCGCAAAGTTCGAAATTTCTTCGATTGAAAAATTAAGTCAAGGCCGTAAAAATATTTATTTTACTGCAAATGAACTATACTCAACATTCCTTACCCATTCCAACATTTCCAGCTCGTGAGCATAGCAACTGAGCTTGAAACCTTGTTTAGCGTGAGAGAAAGAAACGATATTGAGTAGCTACTTCCTCTCCTTTCCGCTAATCTCCAACAACCCATGCCATTATCTTGACATGTGTCGCATGCATTACCTTCGCTGCATCGGTTTTCCAGTAAACAACGCTCAAAAATGGTATAAGTGACGCACTAAAATGTACTGTGTTTTTAATGAATGTCGTTACAGAGCAGCGTTTTTCTTCACCAAATAAGCCTATGATTAGAGACCGGAAAAATTCGCGGATTCCTTTCGAGACAGGCTGGAATCCAAACTCGTTTAGCTTAATGCTGCGTCAGTGATTGGACCGCAATTTACCTGAAGGACTCTGAGCCAATGGCAAACACTCAACAAAAGAAGTATCGAATCATAAGAATCGCAACAAACAGGTGTCCCGAGTCGGTAGCCAATGACCAGGTGATAGTTGCCCGAGTACATAGAGAATCGTGGAGTCTATCCTAGTGGTCATTGAAACCGCGAATTTTTCAGTCCCTACCTATGATCACTTTTATGAAACAGTACAGGTGTACACTGAACTGTGTGCTTGTTCTCCTCGATTATGTTACTAAAAGTGCGTTCATTAATATTTTTCAAGCCGATCTGTTAAAGATTAACTGATAAATATGGTAATGTGAAGTCCATAAAAATGCAAGGCAGGGAATTCTTCCAGCTCATCAACCCGACCCTGGAATGTCTCGTCTGTGTTCAGTCGTCTCTGGCAAGGAGTGGACAGGTTTGCAAACTCAAATATAAATTTATTTTAGTAGCACGCGTCTTACGAAAAGGAAATATATCCAAGAAAGGCATGTCGGACAACCTACTGTCACCACACAAAAGCTAACATGATGCAATGCGTGGTGCAACTGTGGTTAGTAGCTGTGAGGTAACTTTTATATCACTCGTGCAATGAGGCAAGTTGTGGAATGTTAAAAAAAATAAGTTGAACGCAGGGGAGGGCAGAGGGCAGACGGCAGTCATTGTTTTTACTATTTAATATTATATATATTCCGTTCAATAAATTATAACATGTATCTTCAGGGGGTGGGGTGTTTAAAATGTTTTGAAGATAAAGATTTTACGAATGCAATCCAAGCGACCGTGAGCGTACGTAAAATCGAGATTACAGTGTAAATTGCTTCCGAGTCTACTGAAGGTAGCGGAATCCTTATCCCTTTAAACACTTTTGAAGGGAAAAAGTGGTTTTCCTCTAAATTCAAAATTCCAACATAAATTTTACGTTGTAGACTTTTCTGAACAATAATTCTTATTTGAGTAACTTTAAAGGTGTAAGCTTACCTTAAAAATTGTGAATATTCTGAGCGGATGTGACGAATGAGGAAAACTATGAAACACTACATAATAACAATGATTTTTATCTTTACACTTTTCACTGATGTATTCACACTTAAGTTATTTATACTGACTGAATACACTAAACTAAATCTAGACCAGATGCATAAAACTGTAGACCTAAAGACTATTGAAAAATCTCTATTTTGAGAATTTATTTGTGAACATACACATTATTATAACGAAAAAGCAGCAAAACATTTCGCCGTCTGCAAGCACATGTCAACTGTCGCGTCGTCTAACTCTGACTGGTCTAAATCTGTTTTGTTGTGTTATCGCGTGAACTTGGGTGGGATTACGAAGGGGATGACTCGCCACGGGCGTTGCGCTTGAACAGCGTTTTCTCCCTGTACACAACTCCTTATATAGCAGCAGGGCCGGATTTAGATGTCTTGAGGCCTCGGGGCAACAGAGGAGCGGAGGCCCCCTGGCCCCAAATTATTTTACAAATAAAATGAACAATTTTTTTTCAGTCGAGTTTTCCAATAAATAATTTATTGTGAAATCAAGTAGATTCTCTTAGTATTTAAAAAACATAAATAAATATAATCGGAGACAAGAATTATATGAAATTAAATTTTAGTGTTAATTAATATTTCTGTTAATATTTAACAATAATATAATCATGTATGTACAAAGTACTGTAGGTAAAGGTAAAACAGCGAAAAAAGAATATCAAAGGAAAGGATGTTTACTGGTGTTTACTTGTCGGAATTTGAAAGATTTATTTTCCGAATTCTCTATTGTGGGGGCCCTCCGTTTGTGGGGGCCCTCCCCTAAATCCGGCCCTGTATAGCAGCAGCAGAAACTAATGCTTGAACTAACATAAAAAATGAAGTATACATGTAAAAAACGATATACAATAATATCTTCGTGTTGAACCACTTCTACATAATACCGAATTTAAATAATTTTCTTCAAAGTAAAACACCTGTCTACACTATAATTTTTTTCCTTCCCTGAAAGCTAGGGGGGGGCCACGGCCCCCCCCTGCCCCCGGGCATGGGCGCCCTTGTTTCCAGAGGAATCTCTTGTTAGAGAACAGTCCGCCGCATCGCGCCCCGTCGCGCTGTGGCGACGAGCAGCGTGACAATGACGGCGACGCGTCGTTAGTCCGCGGCGCCCCCCCACTCCCCCATTCCCCACCACGGCCGCGAGCCGGGCACAATGCCGCCGGGCTCGTTAGCGCCTGGTGCCTCCCCCCCCCCCCTCCATTTGGGGTGAAGGCGTGGTCGAGAGCTGGTTGCCGTGCGAGTGCACAGTTACTGCACTGTCGGGCCGAGCAACGGTACAGCAGGACCTTAAATACTCTCTTATAATTAACATTGTCAGTATTATGGTATTTAAGAAATATTGTCAACAATTAGTAGTTGTAAATTAAAATGAATATTAATTTAACATAATTTGGTGACTGTGTACCATTATTTATTTTATGTGACAAAGGTAATGTCTACATCTTAACCACAGAAACATTTAAAAAGATTTCAAGAGTGCAAAAGAAACCTTGTATAATTAAATTAAACTAAAAAAATATAAAAATAAATAAATAATTACCAGCAGATACAAAAAAGTGTAAAATTAAGACATAAGTTACGAGATACTAAACTCAGTCGCAAAGACAAGATTTATAGAAGAGGAAAAACGGTTTTAAATATAATACTATTATGTTAGCATGATAAAACATGTTTTATGATCAGAAATAAAAAAATCTAACGAAAGACGTAACCATCCTAAAATTATTATATATTTTATAGTAATAGTTACACACACTCATGCATATTCTACCTTAAATCACTGATACCACTCTAAACGTGAGTGCAAGTGCCATAACGATATTTTCTTAAATATCGAAGGTGAATTTCTGAAGTGTGATTGCTTCGGTAAGGTTTATTCCAGGTACTGCATGTTCGGTACCACGGTGAGACACCGGCGACCGGATATCTGCTACCCTCGCCTCATTGGTCGGACCGCCGGCCTTCAGCGAGGCTGCCGGGGTTCGATCATCGGTGGGGGTCGAACCCTAAATTTTTCCCAGTTGATGAAACGTGGCGGTCGTTACCGCGGGTCGCGAGACAGTCGGTTTTCTCGGAGCACATCCGTTACCCCCGCGTGTTAGTTCTACAGATGCTTCATTCCTATCTTCACCTGCCCTCATCGCCCAGACCAGGGGTCGGCAGACCGCGGCTCTTTCTGCAGGACATTGCGGCTCTGCAACTCTCTGCGGCACAATCACAACACATGTCAACCTGCTCGCACCTGCCGCCGCACTAGCCCACGTGCTCTTTTATTATAATAATTAATTAAAATAATTAATTTTTTTTGTTTATCAGTAAAGCTCTACTATGTGTCAACATATATTTTTTTTTTACATAAACGTGTTTTTTTTCCTAAGTAGCCGTCATTTTTAAGATATGATGCATTTGTAAAAAAAAAAATATTTTTATTTTATCTCGTTTCTTTACCGCCTTAAAATTTCATGTGATACAGAGAAAATACATGTTGCGTCTCTCTAAAAAAATGAGGAGAATCTGTTTGCTTAATATTTGGCTCATCTCACCGAAAGTCTGCTGACCCCTGGTATAGAATGACCTAGTTATCAGAGTGACCAAATATATTATAATAATTTATAGCTTTTACAGTGTCCGAAGTAAAATTATTTTCATTTAGAAATTGAAAACTTTTAAATTTATTACTATTTTTCCCCTTGTACACCTAAAAATAATTTTTAAAGTAAAATTACCAGATATTGTTAGCGTATTAGTAATAACTTAACGTCAGTGATGTTTAAAGTTTTCATCGTTCAAAGAAACTGCGAAAAAACAGTTTTTCTTTCACGAAGAACACTAAGAGATGGTTAATCAGGCGATAACCGAAATAAATTTACAAATTTCATCAGGTCAACTAACTGCTATCTTTAACTGTGGCGTAAGTGTGGTGGATTGCACTCAAAACATTCCAAACTTATAAGTGCCATCACTGCTCTATTAACTTCACCCAGTAAATAAAGTACTATTGTTGATATTAAAAGTTTAATGTCGTATTATTTTTAAGACATTAATTAAAATTTACATTAGAAAAATTGAGTTTTATTTAGCGTGAATAAAGACCGTTGGACTTTAAGAAACGTATGTATAAAATTCTATTATAAACCTCTTTTGGTTAACAAAAAAAAGTTCCGCTCATAATTTACGGTACTAAATTTAAGATTTTTTTTTAGACCTGCTATTGCTGGTCACACTGTGTACATACACAGCGTAACAATACTGTAACAAGAGTGTAACAACAGTGTAAAAAGAGTGTAACAAGAGATTAAAACATCTTAAATCAATCTTCCCATTGCAAGAACCATTCAAAGAACACTTCTAATATTTAGGATTTAGACTTGTTTTGAAGTTTTTGAATAAATTAATGGAGAAGGGTGATGAAATGCTTTGAAAAATTGACGGGGGAAAAAAATTCCCAATTCATGGCAACGTCCGCCACGTTTCCCCGAACACTCTGGGTTCGGCCTCGCCGGGATGCCTGTGATCTGAACCCTGAGCTGCCGTGGACTCTGGTTGTATTGGCTGAGCTTGTGTCCCATAAGTGTTTGCTCGGGACAACCAGTAGTCGGATTTTGATGTTGACCAGAATGCAATCATGATGTCTACTTTTATAGTCGTTTGTGAACACATTTCGATGCAAATTCATGGATGAATGTACATTCACTTAGAGCCGTGGAAAAGTTAAAAGTTTATTGGAACTGCTCATACAGAGCAACTAAATAAAAAAAAAATACACTGAGAAAGACATTATTGCATGATGTTATTACTTCCATGCAGAAAACCAACGGCATGTTCATAACAACTTCATTTCTCACTTTTTCCAACCCAATATCTTAGAAGATGTTTCAAAGACAGTTGATTCGATATTCCCATTCCAAAGCTACTTGAAAGCTATGACCGTCGGCTTCAGGTCATTAGCCGGAGAAGGAGGCGCTCTTGTGATGAATTTTCCGCACGGGGAAAGTGATCGTGGCAGTTGTATTTCCGGACGTCGGCGGATATCCGTCACCACGGCGCGCTATAGCTCCAGCGCGACCCACACCCGGGAACCGTGTTGTTCAAACAACGCCAAACCAACTGATTATTAATATCAGCAGGCGTGTTCGCGGCTGCAAACAGCGCTGCCCCTGTGACGACGGTCACTCCATGCATCAACGACTCTCTTGGCTCCCAAAACGTTTATTTGCGTCAGGCATGTGAAACACGCAGTTATAGTGCACACCACCTGAACATGAACACTGCGATATCATTATAAGTATCATTAGTGTATTTGTGTTGGTAGGGCGGGATGATAAGTGTTACGCTCGCTGGTGTTTCTAGTGCATGGCTCTGAACTGGCGCGCAGTCTTCTCGTCGTGTACAGGACAATTATGAGATTTGAGAAGAAACGATAACATTATATGGCGGAGAAATTAAGATAAATGTACAATGCAAGTATCTTGAGTGTTTTGAAGAATCTCTATCGGATGTTTCATGCCTAAATATTATTATTAAAACATGAGCTTTATCCATTTTTCAATCTTTCAAAAATACGTTTTAAAAACTAAAAGCCCTCAGCGTATTTCTTAAATTTTTCTTTTTTTTTTTTGTATACAGACTCCTCTCAGATGTCTTAAGCCATTTAAAAATCGTGAAGTTTATTCTGTAGTTCTGCATACCGTACGTGTTTCCAAATAGGCGAGGCTCTTGATGTGGCTTCGCATTAATTTAAAACAATTTTTTTAAATGCACTTATAATTAATTATAAAATACTTATTTTCGCGATCCCACGGCATAACTAAACTAGCTTAAGTGACTCATTTCAGGTCGCCATATTCAAAAACATTTACTCCATAAATTAAAAAGTAAAAGTCAGATTACACGGGATTTTATTGTTTGCAGCTCGAATCGGTTAAAATATTAATTTTTACGTTTAGGTGTTTAAAATAATAGGTATTTTATTGCATGCTTTGAAACATCATGGAAAAAATTAATTCCTTTTACCCATTAAATCACTAAAAACAAATAAATTTATATATTACTGCTGTACCTGGTGTTGCCCGGGCTGAACACAGGATAAAGAGAACTTTTATTCTAAATCAGATGTAGACAGTAATTGTCTTCTTAATTTGAACGTAAATTTTCATGGCGATCCATTGAATGGCGTAGAAGTTGCTGCGCTGCAGCACCATCTTGTGGCGAGTTATTTAAAATGTATAGAATAAAAACCTTCTTCATGAAAAAACACTCAGAGCTGCGAACTATCTTAGTGATCGCTTATACGGTGTTGGAGTTTATCAACGTCGCATATAGTAACATCCATATATATAAAGAGATTTACTTGTTGATTATTTTACTGCTCCGAAACTCGCGTTTGCCATTTATATTTATTTATAATTTGTTGAAGTTAAACAAACCAGCCAGTCATAATCAAAGTAAAATTAAATGTAATTTTTAAATATACTTACAAAACAAATTTTTCAAATAATAAATAAACCCGATTGTTTATAAATCATGAAAAGAATAATTTACATTAAATATTTTGTATATTTTAATTTAATTTTTGAAGTTATACTTCTTTAGGCGCGTTATGAAAAAATGATGAGAGTGAAATTTTAAGATGCACGGGCATCACTGTAACACAAAATTAACAGGTTGAAGCTGCCCGCTAAATCGCTTATTAAGTATCGAAAAAAAAGGATATTTATAATATTTATCCACATGTTTCTAGTTTCTACATTAACAACACATGTTTTAGTTTCATACAAGTGCGAATTATATATGTGCTAATGCATTATATTCAGTAGTGATTTAAATTGAATATTTTGATTAATATTATTTATTATTCGTAAATATTAGTAAAAAAATTGTGCTTATATACTTCTTCAAGTTCTCCAATATAATTGAGTTTAACTATCCGTATGTATTATTTATTGATATAAATTAAAATATTGTTATTTAATATAATTAATACTAATTATTATTATAATAATAATTGAAATATTTACTATAGGTTATTTAATATTTACAAAATAAGGAAATAAATTTAATAAAACATTTAATAAAAAATTTGTTATAAAAATTTAATCGAACATCAAATCAAAATTATAATTTTTAATATTTATGATTAAATTGAATAACTATTAAATATTTATAAAAATAAATGAACAAATTTAATGAAAACTTTTTGATAAAAATGAAAAGTGAAAATTAAATTAAGAAAATAATAAATATTTAAAAAATGATTAAACTTTAATTAATTTTTTTAATTTGTTATTAAATTTATTTATTTTCTTTTAAAATATAAAATAATTAATAAAACATATTTAAAATTAAGAATCCTATAATATTTAGTACAAATTATGTCATGTATATTTATTGTTCTCTAAATTTTATTTATTTAATTTTTCCAATTATAACTGAACTTTATTGACTGTGTTTACTATCTTTTTCCAGCCCTTTTATTATTTTCTTGCAATTAAAAACTATTTTTTAATGATGCCAAAGAAGTATAGGTAACTTCTCACGCGCGTACTTAAGTACACGCACCCATTTTTTTAATCATTTGTTATTGTGAAAATTGTTTGATATTGTTAAGACAAGTCTTAAATACGTATATATTAATGTCAACAAATCCTGAAAAACACGTGTCAAGTTTGTATGAAAGACATACTTACACATGTGCAAATTGGCATGAAATATATACTGTACTTGGCAACACAATTCCTACCGTCTATGTGTATGAGGGTTGTAATATGGAGCAAATACTCTAATGCGGCCCAAAAAAGATTAATATAATATTTCCAAAATGATAAATTTGTAACCCTAGCCTATGTAGTTTAATTGATGTTATTTTATAAATCTGTTTTAGTATTTTTTTAATTCCGGAAGGGAGGGGTCGGACACCTGGACCTCATCACAAGCTGCGACCCTGCAAGGCTAAACAGCAGCACAAGGCATCGAACACTGCCCAAAACCTGCAGGTTTGAAGCGTGGCGTGGCTGATGGCAGGTGAGAACTCCCCTGATTGGCAGAGCACCTAACAGCTGATGTTAGTGACTGGTTCCTGCTGCGAGATTTGTTGGTCTGAAGTTGTTTTTGTTATAAATCAGTTTCCTACGCACCAACTACCATCGCCCACACTGTCAATTTTATTTTGTAAATATAACTTAAATAATCAAGCTCATTTTAAACAAATTTGTAAATCAATGCAACTGTATCAATACAAAAATGTTTTTGCAATAATACTGAGTTCAGATTCTTGCCCAAGTTATTTAAATTTTGTGTTGTCCTAGTACCTACTTTAGTAAAAATTATCTGTAAACCGTTTCCTGACTAGCTTTCCAGTATCAACAGCGCACATTATTATTCACACATTAAAACAAAGTAAAACAAAATAGTTGTTAAATATTCGGTTATTTTTCCCATGTTTAAAAAAAATTAAGTTTGTATAAAACATAATTCAAAATTTAAAGTTCTCTGCCAATATTAATAAGCATTACAGAAATATTCAGTATTATTTTCAAAAATGTATTTCATATATGCAATATGTTACTTGTGGTATCACAAACAGTTTGTATGTTGTTTGATCAACGCTGGACTCTGTGTTCAAGGTCCACACGCGCATGTAGACTGGCGGGCTGGGGGAGGGTGGATGGACTGTGGCCGAGCAGAGCAGCCGTGTGCGGGAAAGGGGATGGGACGTCGGTTGGGGGAAGGGGGGAGAACCAATAACTGGTCAAGCCGATATTGATCGGGGGGTTTGGCCGCCGGAGCTAAATGTCCGGAGCTCGGCAGCGCAACGCGGGAAAAGAACCAGTTTCATTCAGCAGCCGGAACGGAAACTTAATCAAACCCTCAAATACTTCTTAGAGGCCCGCCTATAGTTAAAGTTCTGTACACAAGTTAAAAAATGTAACATTACCAATAATTCTATTACCTCCAACCGAAAAAAAACACAATGACATGCGTTCTATAACAAGTATATGTATAGCATGAAGATTCATTGGTGAACTCCAAAACCTACGTGTCTGTCCCTACACAGAATGTTTCCATATTTGTGGTTGTTGGATTAGGTTGGTCATAGAACGCAACCAGATAAGAACACGTCACCCTGCTATGAATTCTTGGAGCTCAACCGGTGAAGCAATAAGAGGTTGTTTTTATTTTCTTCTAGCAGATGATAGGGACGCACACTTCACGGCTGTGCTGTGATGTCCAGCGAGATGGACGCGAGGAATCGAGAGAGTGGCGACACGGGTCCGCGTGTGCGAGCTGGCGGGGAAATGCGCGGGAAGCGCAAATACTGGGACGAGAACTTTTCCTTTGTTTTCCAACAAGACGTGTGTGAAGCCTCCGTCACTGTGGTTGGCAGCATTTTTATTAACAGTGATGTGTGATTTGTATGCTTGGAAGTTATTGAATACAACATTTCCCTTAAATATATTTATGTCCCACCATTTCATCTATTTATGACATGTTTCTAAATTGCTTCATAAGTTAAGTTAGTAAGTAGTAGTAAGGAAGTCTAGAGAATACCTGTTTCTTCGTAAATATATTTAATTCAGAGAAACCTACGCACATGAAGTAGTAACTCAAAACTATAAACTAAACATGTAAATAATGTGAGAAAATATGCCGTTATGCAAAGTTATCCATAAAATTGGAATGAATATAAATTGAAATTACATCATAATCTGTATTATCAAAAGGGCCAAGCATGAATAATCTCAAAAGCAGACGCACTGATGGGCAGCAAAAACCCTTTTGAAGGCTTCAGGTGTTAAAAACTGCACAGTTTTTTTAGTTATCTGATTAGTAGAGACAAGAAAAATTCGCATTATTTTCTGGTGGGAGTATAAAATGCACACACTTGTAATGGTATGCATTCCAACCTCTTTCCAAATGTGAAAACTTGGCATTTGTTTGCTGACTATAAACATAATTTTTACTTTGCAACCACCTGTAAAATTAATTAAAAATCAATAGTTTAATTTCTTAATCGAGAATGTCATAAGAAAATGTATTCAGAAAAAATTTAATGTATGAAAAATTTCGATTTCTTTAACAACCTGCGGAATAAACGAGTGCAGACAACCTTCATACTTATTAGATGTAGAATTACAGGAAGGCTAGGCACGCCACTTATCCAGGGGCCTGTATTTGTGTTTGTGAGGTGGAGTAATATATGCGACTCTCGTTGGGGCGTCCAGTGCGATATCGTCTCTAAGCACAATGATCTGAAATGACCCGCAGTATTTTCGTCGGCCAGGGTAACTACGAGATTTCAGTCGTTAATCTAACATTATATGACTTAGAAATCAGGAGCAGTTACCTACACTTTCTAGAATCTGCAACGGATACTTCGTACCTAAATGTTATTCTGAGGACACCGGTATTAGCCATATTCACTCTAAAGAAATACAGTTCAAGAACCAGATCCAGAAACAAAACTTCTATTTCAACCGAAAAATGTTTACTTTATTGATTTTCGTAAACAGGTCCCTTGTGGATATTATGGGCATAGTGTTTTCTTCTGACGCTGGAATCACAATTTGGTAGCTATACGTGGACCTTAACACTGCCGTAGAGGCGCCTAGAAGCGAAAAGGCGTGAATGTTGTACTGAAACTCTTGGTGAAATCTTTCATACTACATATGTTGTACACTTTTTGTCATCAACACACTTTATTATTAAATTAAAATATTGAAATCAGTTTATTACTTTGCAAGTTATGAAATTTTACAGTTTTTAAAAATTAATTAGCAAAAATTATATATATTTGAAATTACCTATAGTTATACAATTTAATAAAAACAAATTGCACGCAACTTTATTATAACTTTGACATCAAAGATTTTAAGAAACAATTACCCTTTAAGATTGTCACAAACGAATATGTAGAGATAATGAAATTTTCTCGCATTTATTTAGTCGCAAGTTGGAATGCAAACCTTCACATTTTCGCACTGTGTTCATGATTGGACAGCAGTTACTTGGACACGCCCCTCCCTCTACGACCGTGAGCCAGCGATGCCCAGATAGGAGACAAGTAAGTGACTCAGATAGTGCCAAATAACCAGGATAAAAGTGTAAATTAACCGATAGGAAAACAAACATGGGTTGAGAACACTTATGAGTTTTAATTCTACCCTGAGGCTAGGCAAATTCGCGAAATTTCCGGGTCTCAACGAATATGTATGTTTTGTACTAACTGAACCAGCGAGACGAGGTTTGATGCGCTCTCGTGAGCTGTGAAGGAACTGCTGGTGGCGGGCTGGCGCAGGGAGACGTGCTGTGCTGTACCTGCCCTTTTCCCCCTCCCCCCCCCAGCCGGGTCAGCCGCGGTGACCCGTGACCCCGGCTGCGCGTGCGCTGCGCACGCCGCCTATTGGCCCGCCGCCCGCCCGCCTGCTCTGTATTGGCTCCCGGGCCTTCCGGAGTCGCTACCCCTTCCTCCTCTTCCAGTCAGATCCTCCCTCCGAGCCACCACGCCAACACGCAGCACTGGACAACCCCGGTGAAGTAGCGACCCAGGCTGCCCTTCAACCGTCTATGCTTGTCTTCTCCTAGGGTGCTTGGGCCCAGCGGCACACAGACTTCCCTGTTCATTGATAAATGGGCGAACTCTTTGCTTTTTAATGCTTTTACGTAGTGACTGGAAAAAATTTCGCGCGTCCAATGACCTCCAGGATAGATTCCACGATCCTCTATATGTTCGGGAAAACGTCACTTGTACATTGTCGGCTGACTTGTGAGGCGTAACTGGGTAAATTTTAATTTGTTACTTCCTTTATTGGCCCAAAGTACTCTAGATTGACAATGAACCAATGTCAGAAGCAGAATTAAGGAAAAGTTATTTGGATTTTTGCATATCACGAAATGAATCCGAGAATTTTTCCGGTCTCTGTAACATTTCGCGTTTTTTTCCTGGTTCCAACTTAGACTTTATACTTATGCACACAGACAAATCAGTATCTTTCAAATACAAATTGCACATAGTTGGATTAGATGAATATTGGTATTTAACTGTTGCTACAGAATGCAAAAAATTTCACTGTTTCAATTCGTGCTAGGCTAGTATCAAAATACTTATGTATTTATAATTGCTGCTGCGATTCTCTCACAGTTTACGTGGAGGATTCTAAGCCTATGGGAAACCCTCAACTAAAGAAGAACTGAACCATGAGTAATCCAGGTGAGGCTTCTCTCAAGTGACGCATTTACCCGAGAATGTTTAGAACTTTGAAGTCTATCCTAGATAGACACATTATAGATACATTATAGATTGCCTGCTAATAATACGATGATATACGAAATTCATTGTTATTATTAGCAGACAATCTAGAATTTATAACATTATACGTTTGAATGGCACTTATCATTGGCTCATTACATGACTTGAAGATATGAAAGCAATTATTAAGATCTACAGAAAATTTCGCGCTTTCATTAACCTCTAGGATAGACTCGAAAGTATTTTTAGTTAATTTGGAAACTTCCACCATCACGGAGGTAAAAAATAAACAGATTCCTGATTGTTTCCTTCTCTGTGAGGTCGCTGAGGTTTTGCCACTCTTTATACTTATAGACTCCGATCTAGGCCCCGATTTCTGGTAGCTAAAGCTCTGGACAGAAAATACTTAGCCGCCTCCTTACTTTTACAGTTCTTTAATACACGTCTTTCCGTTGTGCTTTAAATTATATAAATTAAAATCAAACAATTACGGTACGTTAAAAAAATAATTACTTTTCCCATCCCTCAAATTTGTTGTCCTTTTATTCTTTTTGCGCCACAAATTCTCCCACCTCTCAATCACTGTCCCTCTGAGCAAATGCCTAGTTGGCCTGTTTGTAAATCGGGCCAGCCTCGAGCCAATGGTCACATTGAACTCTCGGGTGCTCAAGTTCTGTGTGGTTGCTGCAGCCGATGTATAGTTCGCTCTTTCTTCCTTGTGTGAGAGTAGCACTGTGGCGTGTTGCCTTATCAATACTAATATTATAAATGTGAAAGTGTGTTTTTGTCCTTTTTTCACGCAGCAACGGAGTAACCTATCGACATGATTTTTGGCGTATAGTGACATGGGATACATATAATTATGAAATTCCATCCCTAAGGAGTGAGTAAGGGGTAAATTCAGTTTTATAATAGATAAAAATTGGAGTTAGTTCATAAACACACAAACAGTGACTTATTGTAATTTCTCTATGTTCGCCCCATGGTCCTATATAGTAAGGCCAGGCAACTTCCTATCCTTCTCCTTGGCAAAACTCATCCGCTTAGTGAATATCGCGGCTGCTAGCGAGCTAAAGACGCTAGTAACATTTTAGTTTAGAACTTCGTCAATATGTAACGCGCTATCGTTTGGTGCATCCGTCACGTCTTGCCTAGGAGTTAACTTCCTTCTCACAAAATGAAATTGAAGATTGGCGTCCCGGTTTTGCTGATGCGTAGCTTTGATGCACCGAGATTGTGCAGTCAATGTGAATTTAAAATCAAGCTAAAGACGCTAGTAACATTTTAGTTTAGAACTTCGTCAATATGTAACGCGCTATCGTTTGGTGCATCCGTCACGTCTTGCCTAGGAGTTAACTTCCTTCTCACAAAATGAAATTGAAGATTGGCGTCCCGGTTTTGCTGATGCGTAGCTTTGATGCACCGAGATTGTGCAGTCAATGTGAATTTAAAATCAAAATTTCCCGTTTTTCAAGTGTATGCCTTACAGACTTGTTCCTTATATTATGATGTGTTTAACCCGGGCAACGCCAGGTACTTCAGCTAGTAGTTAAATATAAAGAAACATGATAGGGCAGCAATGTCTGCTTTGTGTAACGTGTAGAAATCAGAGCCAGTAGAACCTATTTTTCTCGACTGTCACTTGCAAAGCAACACATGATTCTTTTTACGAACACTGACAACCACTTGAAGTTATTACCAAACATTTTCTTAATAGAACAACATTGACAGAAGTATTCATGTACGAGATGACTCAGCTGGCTTCGCTATGTGATATGGTAAAAAGTTTCCCATTGACTCAGATTCCTTCACATTAGCTGAGGTCCAAATACCCATACATGTTGTCAAACTGTACTTTCTGCAGCCCAAGCTAAGTTTCAGTACATTTTTGTGTGGCTGTGGCCAAAAATGGTTCCCAGAACTAGATTCTAAGGTCCTCAAATCATCGGAAATGCTCTGAAACACTTAAAGATATTATTTAATTACTTTACTAGTCAATGGAAAAAATCGCGGGTTCAATGACCTCTAGGATAGACTACACGATTCTCTGCATGCTCGGGCAAACGTCACTTGTTAATTCGCTGCTGACTTGTGAGCCGTCTCTACTGGGTGACATTTGATTTAATACTTCTTTGGTTGAGGGTCTCTAATTAGCCCATTGTCCTCTAGATAAACAATGAACCAATAGCAGAGCAGCTCTAAGATATATTTATTTTAATTTTAGCATATCACTATATGAATCTGAGTTTTTCCCCGGTCTCTATACCGTACTTTAAACTCTATTCATGGATATTTTCGTTTTTACTTGAGCTTGACTATTTGAAATAATAAATTGAATGTGATAAATTATTAGGAATAAAATAAAGAAAGATTATTAACAGACCCACAAAATTTTCGCGCATTCATTTAGTCGCAGGCTAGAATGCAAACCTCCACACTGTCGCATTGTGTTCATGATTGGACCGCAGTTATCTGGATACGCCCCTCTACGACCGTGAGACAACGATGTTCAGCTAGGAGAGAAGTAAGCGAATCAGGTAGTGCCAAATAACAAGGATAAAAATGTTCTCGCTAAGAAATTAACCAATGGGAAAGTAAACATGGGTCAAGCACACCTATAACTTTGAATTCTATCCTGAGGCCAGAGGAATCCGCGAAATTTCCGGGACTCTAATAATTAGGTATAGTTGGAGAGCGGAAAAATTCGCGCATTAATTTCCCGATAGGCTAAAATTCAAATAGTTATACCTTTTGGGTCCTCTGCTTTTGGCTCACAAATCATCTAGAGGACTCTGGGCCAATGAGAAACACTCTATCAAAGGTGTATCGTATTACAGGCTACTTCGTTGGGACGCCTCACAAGTCAGCAGCCAATTAGTTATTGATAGGGACCGGAAAAATTCCCGGATTCAATGACCTGTAGGATGAACTCCACAGTTTTACGTACATTCGGTCAAATGCCACCCACTCATTGGCTGCTGTCTTGTGAGACGTTCCAGCGTAGTAGCCTGTGATTCGATAAAGCTTTGGTTGGGTGTTTCTCATTGGCCCAGAGTCATCCAGGTGAGTTGTAAACCAATAGCAGAGACAGCACTGAGGTATAACGATTTGTATTTTAGCCTATCGCGAAATGAATTCGCGAAATTTTCCGGTCTCTAGTAATTGACATCTGCCGACTATACATAGAAATGTGTAGTCCATCCTCGAGGTCATTGAACTCACGAATTTTTCCGGTCCCTAGGTATAATGCGATCCTAATTTGCGCAAAAATATTCAAGTTAAAGGGCAGAAAATATTTCAAATATTTTCGTTATGGTAGTAGGCCAAAATAAAAATGTTTACCGTGCAACAGTACACGTTAACATTTAATGATTTTAAGGGACGAACACATCTGTAATAGTACTTCATGAAAAATAATGAACATACGATGTATACATCAATTGATTTTGCAATTTTTTTGGCAAATTGTATAGTTACTTTGGAGCCATAAGCAAAAGAGTAAATAAAATGTGTTCTCAATGTCCCGTATTACATATAATAAACAGTTTTTGAATAAACTGTTTTCTTTTAAGTCTGTCCACATTCAGTGACATTTATCCTGCGTGTACTGTAGAAAAAGAAAGTAATTTTACACCGATGTAAGTGGCTGCTCTATCTCTTCTATGTATGTGTATTTTTATCCCAAACGCTGGAATGGTTTTTAACACTTACAGATATATAGATATACATACAGTGTAAACTCTATATAACGACACTTAACGGACTGAGCATTTTTCGGCGTTATAGAGAGTGGTCGTTAAATGGAGAGAAATAAAATATATTATTTTACTATTCTATAATAATATGTATTTACTAATATAGTAAACATTTTACACACGAATATTGATACTCATACAAAGAAGAACACCTGTTGCGTATAGTCTGTTATTTTTTCTTTGTTTTTCCATATTGTAGAACGGTAGAGCGGCTAAATCCAAAGCGTCTTTTCTCCCGCCTCTATTGAGCGCATTAATAAAACTTTTTCGTCAATACACAAAGATTTTCGTTTACTCGCCATGTTTACAGTTAGAAAGTCTGTAAGCAACTGCGATAATGATAACGTGTAACAACTTGACAAAAGTCTAGTGACCGAGGTAAACATGTGCTAGTTCATCATACAAAAACAAAACACAAAATTTCTTGAAATCTCCAGTACATCAGTCTAAGTAAACACGTGATAGATAATACAACAACAAAACAGCAAACAAAATAACGTATACAGTTGCAGTTCTTTTCAACTTCGGCAACTTAGAAAGTACTGCTTAATGATTTATAATGCCGAAATTTTGTCGTTAAATAGAGTGAGCGTGACGCTATATAGAGTGTATTATTGTATATAAAACAAGGTAAACCAACCAAAGTCAAGCAATTTCGACGTTTTAAGGAGTTTGTCGTTAAATCGAGTGACGTTATAAAAAGTTTACACTGTATATATATATAATCTAACTTCTTGTGATGTGTAAATTTACACCTTCTTTGTTAAGTTATATTACAACAATACTGTGTCTTTATATATATATATATATATATATATATATATATATATATATATCTTTATATATATATTTCTTGTGTGCGTGTGTATGTCACTGAACTCCTCCTAGACGGCTGGACCGATTTTGATGAAATTTTGTGTGTGAGTTCACGGGGATTCGAGGATGGTTTAGATTCACAATTGGATATTTTATCTCGATTCTGAGTTAAGAAAAACTAAAAAAAAACACGCTTTAAAAGCAAAAATTGCAACGCATTATTAGAAGCCATTAATTTTGCTATTGTAAGGAACTAAGTAGAGAGTAAGAAAAAAATAAAGATCCTGACAGTTTATAGCGTCGCCATATTTGTTTCAATTTTCAATACCCTTTTTGTTTATCACAATTTAAATTGCAGAAAAAAATCATGTTTCATAGCCACACAAATAGTGAGGATGGTTTAGATTCACAATTGGATATTTTATCTCGATTCTGAGTTAAGAAAAACAAAAAAATCATGCTTTAAAAGCAAAAATTGCAACGCATTATTAGAAGCCATTAAGTTTTGCTATTGTAAGGAACTAAGTAGAGAGTAAGAAAAAAATAGAGTTGACAGTTTATGGTGTTGCCATATTTGTTTCAATTTTTAATACCCTTTTTGTATATTACATTTTAAATTGCAGAAAAAAAATCATGTTTCATAGCCACACAAATAGTGAGTGTGTGTCATTTCTCTATGTCCACGAGGTCTCGCCGCGTCAATTTTCTCCTTGGAGCGAACCCGTCCGCTTAATTAAATAAACTGCTTTTATCGTTGAATTATTTCATGATTTATTTAATGAAAATATGCTCCCATAAAAAAATTAGTTAGATAGACATTCAATAGGTGACTCTTTCTCTCTCTCTCTCTCTCTCTCTCTCTCTCTCTCTCTGAAATGTATGTAGCTTGCTCGCGGGTCAATAATACATATAATCTTTACATTCTTGCTCAAGACGGAAAAAACAGTAAATGTGGTTTACAAAGACATTTTATGAAGTGTCTTCCCGTCATTACATTTGAAAGTAGAAACATATTTACTCAAAATTTAGGTAGTAACATATTTTTATTGCAAAGACTGAAATAGAGGTGAGAAAAATTATCATTTGTGAACATAAGAAAACTACTACAACTGTATCAACTGTTATGTTATAATGTTTAAATTTCTAAATGGTGCAAGATAATACAAAATTCCATGCGGAAAAAGTCGTGGGCAACAGATACGTATAGTTATAGGTGTAGGGCTATGCATGCTGATTTTTCATGCATGGATGCGAACATGTAAGAGTAATCTATCTATCTTACTATAATAAAACAGTACTTTTTCTGTCTGTCTGTTTGTACGCGATTTTGATGAAATTTTGTGTGTGAGTTCACGGGGATTCGAGGATGGTTTAGATTCACAATTGGATATTTTATCTCGATTCTGAGTTAAGAAAAACTAAAAAAACACGCTTTAAAAGCAAAAAAACTAAGCATTGTTGATAATTAGCCTCTATGGCAATGGGCTTTTGCATTGTTGTTGCCTTCTGCGTAACCATGGGAAAGGTTTTTGGTAACGGCAGTGGCGTGCCCAAGAGGAGGGGTATGTATAATGAGAAGATACAAAATGTCCAGCGTAGAAATACTTACCGCCATATCCATATCTCACAAAAAGTACATTTGGGCAGGACAATGTCTGTCGGGTCCGCTAGAAAGAGATAGATAGAGAGAGATAGAGATATAAATAGAAAGATAGAGAGAGTTATAGAGATATACATAGAGAGATAGAGAATTAGAGAGATAAAGAAAGATGCTTAGTATACGTTTAAAAAATTACAAAAAAAAATTGATTGAGGCATTGCAACGCATGCCGGGCATTATCTAGTATATATATATATATATGTATATATATATATGTATATATATATATATAAAGACACAGTATTGTAATATAACTCAACAAAGAAGGTGTAAATTTACACATCACAAGAAGTTAAATTAACTAATTAGAATTAAAAATTACACAGTTTGAATTGGATATGTTACTAATTAGAATATATATTTACACATTCATTTTCTATGTAATTATGCAGTACATGTATGTGGGTGGCAAATGCTCATCTCGTGCTCCGAATGCGTTGACCTTCACCACTGAGCCAAATAATAAGTTGGTAATAGAACAATTAAGTAAGGTATAAATTAAGAATGTTTGTTAAAATTTTATCACTAACTAATACGTAAGTTTTCACGAAAAAATCATGTAAAATAACACCTACATTACAACTGTATTTTTAATTAAGATCTGTGTAAAAATATTTTATTAATTTTACGTATACCAACAAAGATTTAATTTCACACCTACATTTGTGTAAAAACATACGAAGTCGATTTTTTTAAGTATTTTTGTAATATATTTAGTATATTACAGCCTTGACTACGTTGCACATAAAATTACAAAAAAAAATTGGTTTCATAACTTACCCATACTTAAGTGTAAAAGTACACCTACTTCGAAGTTGAAAAATCACTGATTATTACCTACATTGGGTGTAAAAATACATGACGAAGTGGGAATTTTACTGAAGGAGTGTCGCTTGACAGGCACACAGAAATACAGTTGAGTGAATTTACGCTCGTTGATAGTGTTTAATTACATATTTTTGTGTAAGATTACACAATGTTGGCTACCTATATTATTATCACGACATAATGTATTATTTTACTTCATGTTGTGCTTTAAAGGATATTGTGCGTGTAAAACTAACAGATAAATGGTTAATTTACATGTTTACCATGTATTTTTACACTAATTTTGGATTTTTATAATACATACCTACATTTGAAGTAAAATTAAACGACATATAAGTCATTTTGCCCAAGGAATGTGTATAAGTACACAAACTGTATATATTTAGCCAATGAGCGGGTGTACGTACAGGATTGTGGAGTCTATCCTCGCAGGTCATTCAATCAGCGGATATGATCCAGTCTCTAATGATTATGCACTTATCAGCAGCACGTCGAGAAAACACATACTATAAAGTTAGGCAAATGATACATCAAGCTCAAAATGGAAAGGTGGAGGGTCTATTTTCGGAATCAAACCTCTTTCATAGGGTCCATGGTGCATTACAAAAGAAAGAACAGAATTAAAAAAAAAAAAAATTATAGCAATAATTTATGATAATAAGTTGCAAATGTTTCTAACTACTGCTTCTTGTTAGTTTTTCATTTTATTTTTATTTTTTTTTCCATTTTGGAAGGTGACCAAGAAGGGCTATGTATAGATACCTGCAAAATTCGCGGTTTCGATGGCCTTCAGGATACACTGCACATACCCCTGTACACTCGGGCAAATAACGCAAGTTCATTGGCTGCCAACTTGTAAGTCGTCTCAGCTGGTTTGTCTGTGATTCGATCCTTCTTTGGTTGAGGGTTTATAACTGGTTGAGATTCGTCCAGATGAACAGTAAGCCAATAGCAAAATTATCTAAGAGGTATATGTGTTTGAATTCTAGCCTATCACCGAATGAATCCGCGAATTTTACAGGTCTCTAGCTATGTAATTTCCGCGAAAAGATTTTCAAACCAGCAAAGTGTTAAACACTTTGTAACATTGTCTGTGTTTCGTGGTTGGCAGGGTTTAATTTAGGTGCATGTATACTGTCAACACGCCAATCACAGCCATCCAGTGCGGTAGTAAACGCATCCTGACTGGTCCAGCCAATAGAGAAATTGCTTCTCTTGCAGACGTCCACCAATTACAAGGGAACAATCTATAGTGTGGGCGTACCTTATTGCAGTCTAATGAGAAATCAGAATTTCTTTCGCTCCAAAAGACTATCTATCGCCACCTGGATACGTGTTGGAGGTAGGTAGTCTAAATAAATGTTTCTGTTCTCTTTGACTGTGATTTTTACGGATTTTAAGTCTCCTAATAAAGACCAGAAATTCTGAAGACCAAGCTGCCGACACCAGCACGGTTAGAACTTTCTGCCACGATCAACTCTTCTTTCGGACCATCCTTCTTGTCCTGTACTGAACCTGCCTGCTCGATGCTTGCACTACTTAAGCCCGCATGAATGTGGTCAGGGTTTTCCCCGTGTCTATGCAGGTTTCGCCTGGGCCCAACTTAACTAGTTATAGTCTAGTTCTAAAATTGGGGAGTTAGTCATGGCATAAATCGCGGCCATGGCTGGCCAATCTCTGATCAAAGCACACGATGCATGCTATCCTTTCTGCATGGCTGAAACCCAGCATGATTAGGCGTAAAGGCTTGGCCTGAGACGCGCCTAGAGTCTTCTCTAACCCATACACAGGGTTTTAGTTAGGTAAGGAAAAAAAATTCGGAAGGCACCAGGTGCGCGAAGCACCTGCGGCGAATGGGAGCGGGTTGGAAAGACCACTTTGCCGAAGGGGAAGGGAGGGGGGTTAGCCATGCCATCGATCGCCGGAGGTCGCGCCAAGTAGGGGTCAGAAATCAATGGGGGTGCCCTACCCGAGCGGGCGACGGGTCAAGTTTTTATAGAAAACTCGCGCGGCCCGCTCGCTCGCAGCTTCTCCCGAGGGACAATTGAATGAGGACCGCGGCATCGCCGGGATTTATGGGACGGCCCCGGGAGAGCGCGAAAGATTAATTTCTCGGCGTCGGGCGGGCAGACACCCCTCCCTTCCGGACACGTCGCTGGAGGGATGTTTGTTTACTACGAATACTACGAATAAATAAATAACTCGAATACCCTTTGTTATTTATTTGCGGTGTGGACCGAAGTAGTATTGAGATATTTTAGTATCTTAGGATGTTCCTCAACCTGCCTATGATGCATGCATAGGAACGGGGAAAAATTTCGCATGATTACAATCTGTTGGATTCACAGGTGGAGAGAGGAGAGGAAGTGCGTAATTTGCGGCACAAGTTGTTAAACGACACAAAGTAGAGTGCTTTAAAGTGGTTTAAATTCCTTATTAAAAAAAGTCGTCTTTTCATGTACATGCGTGTACTTACATCGCGGATTCTTTTACCAGCTGAGTAGACTCGAAGTACATTCACATCTTCTTCACGTTGATGAGTGGACTACAGTGCTTTTTTGGCACGCCTTCAACTACTTTGAATCACTTATGAACAAGGATATGAAGTGGTTAACCAGTTACGTGTAACCAACTCAATGATGTACCTTCCTAGTTATCGACCAATGAGCATTTTAAAAAGTCTTTATTGTGTAAAGGTAAGTAAAGTTTAACCTGGCGTGAAATTAATCCAAGAAATAATAGGGGCTCTAGCTATGTTTAATAGGTAAAGAGAGCAGAGCAGCATACATTTTCACAAAAAAGGGAAAGGGGGAACTATTTTTTTTTAAATCCATAGAATGGCCGATTCCCCTTGACTCCCCCCTCCTACCAGGATCTACCGTCCAAAACCATCAAAACCAAGTATAATAAAGGAGTTGCTTGGATTCTTGGTTGTAGCCACGTCAAAGGCGGAGATATCACAGACGTTTCGGTTGACGTTGCAGTCACCATCATCAGGTAGCAGATACCTACTGCTGTATGTGATGGCGACTGCAACGTCGACCGAACTGTATATGATATCTTCACCTGTGACGCGGCTAAAACCCAGAATCCAAGCAAATCCAGACAATGGCCGCGAAAGCCTGCCTTGATGGTTGCGATGATAGTTCCGTGGCATCCCAGAAATGCCTCATTAACCAACTATTCTGTGCTAGGATCTAAGTACACTCTATAATGTATGGAAATTTACGTTTGGATTTAATTTTCAATGCCATATTTAGAGACTTGCAACATTCCAATTACAAGTAGGCACCAGGGTAGGCTCCAGGTTCTGGTACGATATACGGAGGGTGTTGCTTTTTGATTGGCCGCTGCAGCATTGCACTCTCTGGTCTCGTCACATCTAACTGATTAAAAATGTAAACATTTTATCTCCCGGTATAAGGCACTTGGTGGAAGTAATTTCGTGGATGGAACGGAAGTCACATGGAACAGAAATGTGTAACCACAGTGCTGCCATATGTGGCGTATGGCGATAACCAAAATTCACAAACTTTATAGTATTAACTCTTTAATAAATTTTAACAAGATGATCAGTATTTCAATTTAATTACTTGTCAAAAATCAGGCCCAAGGCCAGGGCTCTGTATTATTTTCAAAACTCTTTCGCTTTTATCGGAACCATTTCATTATATAGTTTAAAATTTCGCTTTGCAAAACGAATGATTCAATAGTCGACGTAGTTGCCACGGCTGTGAATTCTAGCGGCGGGTGCGGAAACTACACGGGATTCACGTGCAGAAATGTAGTTGAAAACAAAACTTTCCTATATTTATGATGCTCGGCATAACTTTTAAAAATTTGACGTTAAACCTATTGTCTGAGTTTTGTGTTTTGACCGTTTTTGTAACATAAGAACACATAAATGTGCTCCTAACCGAGGTTAGATGTTACACATATCTGAAAGAGAATTTAACAATTTTTTATTAGCTCTTGGTTATTCGAATGTTCTTAAGATATTCACTGATTATACACAGAGCCAGGAAAAATTCGCAGATTTATTTCGCGGTAGGCTGGAATTCCAACAGTTTTACCATTGTCCTGCTTCTGTGATTGGCCCACCGTTTATTTGAAAGACTTTGAGTTAATGAGAAACTCTTATCTATTAATTTATAGACTCAAATGCAACCCAGTGAGCGACCAATGAGCAGGTGACTCTTACCCAAGTGTGCACAGGACTACGCAGTCTACCCTGGAGGTCATAGAAACCGCGAATTTTCCCAATCTCAAATTATACAATGTCTGCACGTGGTATATCGCATTAATATACTAATACTGTACAATATTTAGGATACATTTGAAGGTACTTTATGCTAAACCTGTGGACATCCTTTTATTGTACATTCTAGTTATCCTTAGATTACTTGCGAAGTTAACCAATGGGTATTCAAAAATATCTCTTATACATCAAATATCGCCAGTATGTCCCACAGTTACCATGATATCGCAAGCATGTCATGGACCTATTCGGGATATCCCATGAATAAAGTGTGCTGTTTGTGGGCGATGAAGACTGCTCTCTATCATATGGACACACACTGAGGTATACCAGGCTGGCAAGCTGCGCAGTATTAAATATGTATATCCAACATTGTAAAGTCTATTTTATTACAGAACCGTTAAAATACTCTGTGGGAACGTGTCTGAGGCACAGATGTCTCATATAACTTTGTCCAAGTTTCACAAAAGGTGTTTGTTGAAAAAAAATTTTTTTCTCAAACATTAAATGTACAGAAATAAAAAGTATCAAAAACAGCACAACGAGAAAATACAGTAATAAATCTGATAGCTGTTACACACTTAAGCATACCAGCAACCGAATCATCCGTACGTGGAACAGTAGGTTATAATGGTTTTACGTGTTGCAGTAATTCCATTTTGTACAAACAACTTAGCTTATAGCTTATAGTTGTTCATATACTACAATTATGAAATATTTTAGGTAAAAGATTTTGTTCCCTACAACTATGTTTTTTTTCCTTCACCGTAGCCTATACTTACACGAGTTTACTATGTAAATGTCGGACGCACCACTATGTCTACGAACTTGACAAGAACCCTAAAAATGAAAGAAGGAGTTAGTGCCTCTGGCCATCAAAGTCTATGTTGTGTTATGTCTCTGTATTTATGAAGTAAATATTTATTGATACCAGACAACTGAATTAAACTGAGCACGTAATAAACAGAATTATTTATTGGCCAGAACATCCTCCAATCATGGCCAACCAAAGGGACCAAATCCAGTTCGGCTCTGAATGCTCTATAAAAATACTGTACCAGAACCCAGGCGTTCGGTTGTTTACACCTTTAAGATGACTGCTACATGACATGCTGAAACGTCAGACACACCATTATTTTCACGGGCTTTAGCTCAACTCACGTAAGCTAATAAGTAGTTAATACTATGTTGTGTTTAATAAAATAAAAAAAAATAGCATAAGCCTGTCGAATATCAAATGTAGAGCTAAATAAACACATATGATTGTATCAAACAACTGATATTTTTCTGTGAAGAAAACTAAATTGGATAGGCCCTACTTATTATTAGCAGCTGATTTATATTGTCGCATTAGCGTTGTGTGATGCAACGGAAGTGATTAAATGTTTTTTTAAATTCATATTAATTAATTAATTTTACACAGAAATAATGTCTCTCAAAGTGGCAGTACGTGTAAATTTAAAGGCAAGTCTGAGTATTGACATAATACACTATTAACAAAAAAAAGCTTTACATAGCTATTTAAGGTAGTGTTATCTCTAAGATCACTTAGTTTATGGATTTAATAAGACATCGCTATGTGTGTTTTTAAATGTTGCGTAAGACTAAAACTTTGTTTTTCTCGTAAGCCAACTGTTTATTGGCCCAGTGACAAAATTGTGGGATCCCATTAAAAAAAAAAAAGTGGTGGCTCTAGCTTTTATAAATAAAATAAAAATATCATCACAGTTAAAGTTAGGGTGACGACTTTTCCCTAGGGTGAATTAATGTAATGAAAAGCCATGTATGAGGCATGTGTCGTGGATAACTTATATTGTTTGCAGATTCGCATGGAGTGAGGTGGCTCGTTGGTAAGACACGGGTCTCGCAATCCGGCAAACCCAGGTTCGATATGTGTAGTAGTGGTTTCCTGAAACTTAAATTGAATTTTCGTGAGGTTTACTGTATACGTCAAAAAATGTATCTCGCACTTGAATTGCGAGTGCAAAAAATTACATAGTTGAAGAATGGTATAAGCTGACGCAGGAAACGGGAATGGGAAGTATGTACCCTTCTCTCAGAAGTTAAGAAAAAAATTGCCAAATATCAGTGAGGGCCTATGTTATTTTGAGTGATACAAGATAAGGAGTTACAACAATTGAAATTTGAACTGTGTGAGAAGCCGCGTCGCCTTCGGCTACTTCTGTAGGCCATTATTCCAGTATGTTTGTATGTATCAATGGTAGTTTAAATCTCTTTACGTTACACGTACCTATAGAATTTAATTTTAAAATTTTTCCAATGTTTAGTTATTTTTCAAAATACACCACCCCTAAAAAATTCCTGTATCCGCCACTGAAGAATAGCTTCAATATGAAGTTGTCGGGCGTAAGTAAATCACGACGACGCGCGAAGGGAACCTCGACGTTTATCGAGGTCTCGAACCCACGACGGACTCCACCGCTCGGGTCGTCGGTCGTAAACAACTCGCCTCGAAGATTGGGCACGAACTGTCCACCCGCCACGACGCCAACGACGCAAGTACTAAAAAAAAAGGTTCGTCGTGGAACGGTGCTCAGTCCGAAAACGCGTGACAAGGTCTTTGATTCCGGGGACAAGGGACGCTACTTGATGCAGCGGTTGTAGAATGAGCTGGGGGGGAGAGGGGAGAGCACAGTTTCTGGGGCTCTCTCCCTTCCTCTAACATAAATCTACCTAAAACAACAGCTAGTCTTTTTGATGAGTAACATCTTAGCTCTCGGTAGCATATAAGGAATTTGGAAGGAGTAATTTCGTGAATGGAACAAAGTCGCATTGAACGGAAATGTTTAACCTCGTAACTGTCATATGTGGCGGATGGCGCTAACCAAAGTACACAAAGCTACAAGGTAACTTATAGTATTATCTGTTTAATTAATTCTTAAATAATGGGCGGTATTTTAATAATATTACTGTCAAAATCCTGTCCAAACCCGGGGTTTGGTTTTTTATTAAAGTATTTTCCGCTTTTATCAGAGCTGTTTAATTATTTATTTCAAAATTTTGTTCTGCGGATCGAATGCTTCTATAGTCGACGTAGCTGCTTCGGCAGCGAGTTCTAGCGGTGGGTACGGAAAGTATGTGTGATTTGCGTCCAGAATTTGAGTTGAAAACTCAATTTGCGTATATTTATCACGCTCGGCATTATTTTTAAGAGTTTTACGTTAAGTTTCATGTCCGAGTTTTGTATTATACGTGTATTTTGCAACGTGAGAACACGTGAATTTCTCGTTATCGAGGTTAGATGTTAGACATCTCTGGTAACTACTGAAAGACTCGCTCACATTTTTTTAAACAAAATAGTTTTTCGCAACAACAGAAATCCCGACCCGATGTGACATACGCCACATCAGGACCATCAGGACCGTTTATAGAGCTAGAAAGGCGGAAGGGGCAAAATATCCGGACTTATTTTTTAAAACTTGAGCGTACCCTGATCGTAGGACGAAAATTACAAGACCAATGGAACACATTGGAAACCTAACAAGTCACACGATCGTGTAGATAACGTTAATAGTGATAAACAACTTTCACAGTACTTTAAATTCAGATTTAGAGTTTGAGAAAGTGGTATATTGACTAATGGGGATAATGCCCTCGGTATCTCTCGGCGACTCTGAGATCAACTCACTTCTCTGTGAAAGCATATTTTCTCTTTACGAGTGAGCGGTGGGCAAAGATTCATTTTTAAGGCCCCGGTCCACCCGGGCACACATACGGCGTGTAGAGCTTCAGGAGGAACCACGCGATTTGGAAACTACTCAGGATATTCAAGTGTGTCTGTTTACGGGAAGCATTTAAAGATACACTGAGTGCGGTTGAGTAGTTTATTTTCGTATTTCGTTTATTAACAGAATTTTCAGAAGAGCGAATTTTGCTAAAACGAGTGTTTTTCACAATAAATGTTTTTTTTTGGCATGAAACTCCAGTTAAGGATTCTTGAAAAGATTAAAAAGAAGTGCGTCACAATTTCATCTTAATTTCTTTGCCAATCAATCTTATAGTTAACAATCAAATTTTAGTTGTTGTTTGCGCTTAGAGGCGTCACCGCTCTAGAAGCTCCAGCGAGCATCGCACTTAACATTCCGCTTCAGTAACACAAATAAACACTTGACGAGGCCAAGGTGGCCGAACTGGACGACTTCGTGGTGGAACACAAATTTTCGCCAATCGGAGGCCAACGGCGAACCGTAGTCTAAGTGTGGATGTCGATGATCAAGAAAAAACATTTGTGCTCCAAATTCCAAAAAAAAAAAACTTATTTCCAATAGAATTATGAAAAATAATCGTGTCGTTTCGGACTCATTAAGATTGTTTCTGAGGATATAAAATATTATAGCTTATATACCGGAAAACTAATTCAGCTAGCGGTATGCTAATTACCAACAATTAAGCATTTCATCTGCTGCTGTAACTGGCTCACGTATTAATTTTGTGGTGAGCTTTGAGCCAATGAGAAATCATCAACATACTAAAAACAGTTCTTTGTATTTTTACAAAAATTTCCTTTCGATACTAGTTGCCAAGAAATAATGTGTTATATATACTATAAGGAATATATTGTAGATATGTAAAACACTTGGGTATGGTTATTTTGCGTACATGAAATAAATTATTCGATATATAATGATTATTTATTACAAAAATTGGCGCATAATTTTATATTTTAATGTATATATATCATATAGATTTTAGATATACATATATATCTAAAATCTATCTAGGTATATATAATAGGATGTATGTATGTATGTATGTATGTATGACGTTTATACACTCTGACACCGTTCCACCGATCACCATGAAAGCTGGTATACATAGATATTTGAATAATAAGAATATTTTCTCAAAATATTTGTTATCAACTTGTGTTACGCTAAATATTATAATTAGTTGGAATTATTTTAATTTGTTACGATTATACAGCGATGAGAATAGTCAAAAATATTGTTAATTTACTTAAATAATTAATAAAAAATTAATTAATTAATCATCGTTTTATTCAAGTATAAAAATAGAATCTTATCAATATGATTAATCTTTAATTTTTCCAATTATTTCTAAAACGCTTTACAGATTATAGAGTATATACAAAACATCATTTTAGATGTATTAAAGGTAAATAAATTAACACTGGCAGGACAACGCCTGACGGGTTTCGCTAGTTCAATTAATTTTATTGTAACAACGGGAATTATAATAAATATGCGTTTTGACTTATTTTGTTATATCATGCGTAGATAATACTGGAAAGATATTCAGGGAAAGATTTACAAATAACTTTAACTATTTGAGGTACTGCGCCAACACAAAGCATAAATTTCCGGGTAAGAATCCGAAACCAGTGTTACTGGGTTCGGATTTGTAGTGATACAGTTGTTTTCTTGCACATGTAATTTTACATGAATAATTATGTTCCATTTACAAAAAAAAAGTAATTGCAGCGGAGAGAAATATTGAATCACAGGTATCCCATTTGAAAATCTCTCAAGTGGGCGGCAAATAAACATGTGACAAGCACCCGAGCACTTTCAGGTCTCGCAGTGAATTCTAGAAGTCACGAAAAAAAAAAGATTTTTTTATTGTCCCTACTTAAGTAGGTAATCTATTCAAGTTTTGATACATTAAGTATTTTTTATATTACTAAGGTAATATGTTATCCGTCCAATAACTTCGTTGAACTTAGTTATTTAAACAAAAGTTTTTGATTTGTGGAGTAAATTTTAACATTTGTACGTGTGCAACAGCTGGGGACTGGAGAAATCCGCTGGTTTGATGACTTCTACGATGGAATCCACCATCCTCTATGTATTTGGAAAGTAATTACACCTACTCATGACTCGTGACACCTGCCTGTTACCTGGGATGCTTGTCATTTAATGCTACTATCGTTGAGGGTTATTCACTGGCTCGGATTCCTTCAGTCAAACTGTGGTCCAATCACTGAAGCTTCAAAACGTTAAACGGATGTCGGTTATATGCTATCGCGAAATGAAATCGCGAATGTTTTTGGTCTCTAGCAAGAGCGCATCCAAAGGAGGAGAGGGGGGAGCAAGGTGGCATCTGCCCTTCTTCCGAAGTGGGGGAAGATATAAAATGGTAAATATACATTAACAACAAAATTATGGATACCTGATTTACAGGTTATTTGTTTTATTTGAACTCTTCGAAAGAAAGTATTAACTCTACATCATTTGTGAGAAATCATAAGAACTACAACCTGCAAATGTGTAATTCTGAAAACAACCCTTTTTTCTCCAGTTTCACTGGCATGTCGAAGCCAATGCTGGACTCTTGCGCGGAAGAAAAGAATTGGTCAATATTCGTATAATTAGCCTATGGGTAGAAGAAAGTATTCTTCGCGAAATAATCTGATCGCTTTTTAAGACTATAAGGAATGACCGTTCTAGTGGTTTTAACCTTGTAATTAACGGCCGTCTGCAAGAGAAGCCATTGGCCTCTTTGGCCGGACCATTCAGAACACTCACTTTTGCTTCCGCACTGGATGGCTGTGACTGGTGTGCTCATAGTAGACATGAGCCTCAACTATGAACTAACCCAGCCAACCACGAAATACAGACAATACTACAGTGTTCTAACACACAGATTATCTGTAAATTTTTCCGCGAAAATAGCATGGCCCTACCTAGGTGCTCACTGACCCGGCAGAGCCAACGTGAAGCGTGAAGTGTGCCGTCGGACTCGCGGTCAACTCGGGCCCCGAGTGGTCGGTCGACGGCCGAGTACACACCGAGTTCACGCCAGCCCGGTGGTCCCGATGCTTGCATGAGCGGAGCAGCTGTGTCGTGGTAGTGTCGAGCCATCCACCTCCCGACCACGCCGCCAATACTTTCTGTCGGGTCGTGACGTGTAAAAGGCACGAATTACACGCTGTGCATATCAGACTTCTCTCATTTGCCGTCTGCGCGCTGCTAAGTTGGTCAGAAGTTCAGACTTTGACGAGTATCAAAGCTACTTGAGTGTTGAAAACAAAACGGGTGTCTTATATTTTTTGATGTACTACATGACAGCTATTCCAACATGCACCACATAAATTAAGCTTGAAATTCATTTCTAGACGTATACATCTTATATTATTTTATTTTTTTATATTGATATGGAGCCATTTAGAAAGCCTTCAGAACCAAAAACACTTATTCTATCCTGGTACAGTGTTAGTGTATCCTAGTTTAGTCACCCATGTGTAGAATACGGACCAGTTTAAGGCATTTTCACTCTTCTAAAATACAGTTAAAAATGAAATTGGGAAACAGAACCACTTATTCGCCCTCAGCGCATTCTTGAATACAATCCGTTAACATTCTGCACGCGGATATCTTCAGCAGTTTTAAATCACATGTCTTGTTATAAAGTTACGCACACCGTAAGTTGTCCAAGTAGGCCAGTGGCTTAAGCAAGGAATACATAATAAGCCGATATGTGGCTATGTGGTTTCACTGCGGCGATGCTATAGTCGCTCGTGCCGGGTGCAGACTAGCAGCTCGGGACGCTTCAGCGAGCAGAACAATTGTACCAGACTCTCAGCAAATGTACCAGTTTAAAGTTTGAGAAATTTCCAAAAACGTTTACATAAGTTGTTTTTACGTCGGGGGCTTCAGGTTTATGTAATATATATTTTTTCATTCCTTGTACTAAAATTTGAATGAAATCCATTTTTATAATATTATTGAATATACAGCATATTTATGGAAACCTGTTGAAACGTTTTTGAAATTAATCATGTAGAAAAATTTTCTATTTAATAATGTTTTCGTTTAATGAAGGTCTACTATATTAATAAAATTTACGGAGAGAAATATGGTGGAATACTCAAGAAGATATTATTTAAAACTAACTGCACGTTTTCGGTATAACGCACAATATTTGCGGAGCTAAATGTTTCACATGCTACCAGAAAACGTTGATATTACCACTTTACTGAATTTTCGTTTGGGTAAAATTTTCCAGAGACTGAAAATCCTCGACTTCGTGTGAGCGAAAGTGCCCCAGCGCTTGCGGCTGTAGCACCGCACGCACACAACACTGATGCGCTTGGAACTCTCTAGCGATGCAATAAACTACGATAGCCTCTTGAAAAATAAGTCAATTTAATGCTTAAGAAATATTCAACAATTTCAACAATATGTAATTATTACATAGGACCCTTTATTTAGATTTAATTCGTTTTTTATATCCTTGTTTGAGATAAAAAAAACATTTCATAAACGTAATAGATTTATATCCCACTATTAGTATTAACATTAGGAAATTTTTTTCAAAATGAATGTATGAAATAGCTTGTTCAGATTATTTTGGTAAGTTTATGGAGAGTCTACGTAAAAATTGAGTAAACGGGAAACATTTTAATGGGCTGCTGTATGTTGCCTTCATCTAGGTCTTAACTGCAAGTTTTCGGCGATAGGCACAAGGTCTACAGCTGTAAACTTTCGATATGTTATTAAGCATAGTAGATTCTACTACTGTGCAAAAATTCAGCTTTGGACCAATTTTTTCAAAGTATTTCGTGGGCTATTAAAACAAAGGATTGACCAAGCCTTTCCGCCTCAGTGAGACTCCTTGTTCTGTGTCCCCAGCGCGGGTTTCTACACAGCGCATTGTCCGAGCCGCGATTGTTTGGCCGGCCGCGTCCTTGTTTACCGCAACGGGCACCGACACCTCAAGTAGGTTAGCGCCTCGTGCGGGGGAAGTGGGGGTTAGGGTGTGATGCCCCGGTCCTTTATAAAGTCACGTGTCCTAATTCGACCCGCAAACGACAGTCCGGGCGAACTCGCCTCCGTAAAAGGCCGCCAGAAATACGGTCTGACTCCAGAAGGATATATTGTGACAGATTTTAAGGACACGTTTCTTTGCGCCAACTATCTCCTTCTTGAGTTTCGTGGCGATGCAATATTTTAAAATGTTTACGTTAATCAAATTACGTTTTTTCCCAAAACGTTAATTTGAAAATCAACAAACCACGTATTTTTCTGTCAGACTAATCATAAGTCGAATCATTGAAATTATTATTATTTTTTTATTTGACAAAAAGTATATCTTATTTGCAAATATTGCATAATAATTCTTCGAGATTAAGTTTTTGAAACTTATGTATATTGTTATTGAACTAGGACTTAAATGGACTTAGTTAAATGCTAACAATTAAAATTTAAAAAAAGTGTAATTGTGACCAACGTTTAACATCACTTTTAGAAGAACCCGGCAGACGTTGTCCTGCTAGTGTTTATTTATTTACTTCTGTATATTTAAATTGGATGGTTTGTATGCAATCTAGAATATATGAGGCGCATGAAATGGTATTCAATTTTAAACTCACTTACCAAATACTAATCACAGCCACAATAACTATTTATTGAGTATTAAGGACAGTAAAAATCACAATATACCAATTTTAATTGAGATCAGTTGAACGGCATATAAGTTGTTGCGCAGCAGTGCCATCTAGTGGCGAATTATATCAAAATGCATAACATGAAATAATTCTCCGTGAAAAAAAAAAAAACTATGCTCGTTGATTTGTTTGCCGTTTTCATTCTGTTTTAGCGTGTTTCATATGTTTTTGTATGTGTGTTTTCAATACAGTTGTCTCCAGTTTGTTTGGAATATTAATTAAATGACTTGTAACTACAAATATCCGAAATCTCTGCAAGATACAGTGGTGTTATTTCTGAACATGCTGATAATAAATAGCGTAGCATAAAGAAATATGTATTACTTAACATATTAAATACACATCGAGTCTTATTTTGTTCGGAGTTAGAAATATGAGAGCCGATTTTTTAAGCTCATGGATAAGTGTCACATTTTAATTTTATCTATTAACTTAAAAATGCATGTCACGTAAAATTCAGTGTGCGAAATATTTACAGGAACTTATGGCATTCCGAAATAAATCAGGTGCTCAAAAGAGGAAAGTAAATCATCAAAATTGAAGGTTAACAGAGGTTAGACAAATTTATTTTGGATTTGTGTCATCTACAAAAGTTAAAAAAACAAATTAAAGAGGCAAATAATTAAGTCGAAATTCCTCATTGTTTTCAAGATTCACAAGAAAAAAATTTCTAAATCTACTCTGCAGCCTTTAAAATTGTTCAAAAAACTAACAAAATTCAATATTGCTTATTTATTTCTGAATGTTTGTGTTGCACTGTGCATATTTTGCGTACTTGCTGTTTCTGTGCTCAAGCAGAAAGATCTTTCAGTGTGCTTAGCAGAGTAAAGAATTTCCTGAGATCAACAATAGGTCAACAAAGACTTGCTGATCTAGAAACATTATGCATTGAATCAAGACTTGCGCGGACATAGATTTTTGATTCTATTCTTGAAACTTTTTCTGATATTTAAGTTCAAACATCTAATTTTAAATGGTTATTAATTTCTACGGTGTTCGGCACTAAGTATGTTATATTTTAAGTTGTACAGCACTAAGTACCTAAGTTATATTTTAATTTTGTTCAATACTGCGTACATAATTAAGTTTTAAAAAAAATTGTCATATTTTTTGAAAATATACATAGGGATTAAACTTTTCTTAAAATTCTGTTAAAATCCACTTAGTGTTGTCCTATTTATACAATATTATAATATTTTAAAGGTTTACAGTCTTTATTTTAATAGTGTGGGGTTCGAAGTATTAAGTAATAGTAATCTCTCGACGGCCCCGTATATAAGTAAAAAGAATGCGCTCTACCCGTGTATACAAATGAGTCACGCCTTACCCCCTGAGGTCAGGCCGATGCTATTGTCTAGTCACTGCCGAAAAAAAATCTTTGAAGATGCCATTCTTGTTTCTTACATCTATAGCTCCCAACGCTGTCGGACTCTCTGTAAACACATTGTTCTGCTACGCGTAATATAAACTTTCTGTATGTGGGTCAACGTATTGTGTGGTTGTTTTCGAAAATTGCTAGAGAAGATAGTTTTTGTTTTGTAATGGCACTCTGAAAGAACGTAAAAATAAATTGGTATTAAATATATTTTAGATGATATATTATGATTATGTCTAAAGAAACGATTCCAAATGAAAACTATTGGCTAACATAAACTAAACTATATTGTAAGTATTAGAATGAAACTTCATACATAGAGCATAAGGACGTTATAGTTCCTATTACTCGCAGGCTAACAATCTGTAATAATATAAATGTATTTTCATGTATATTAATAATTCCCTCAGCACAAAACATGTGCATAACTTCAATGAAGAAACAGCTTGAAACAAAATCTTCCGAATGTAATGTATAGTGTATGTTGTATGATTCTGTGCACATTTTCTTGCCTGAAAATTTTTTATAGACTTTGAATGACTTAAAACAAGCATTTACAATATCATTGTTATGTGCTTAAGGTCTAGTTCTAAGGTATATTAATGGCAGAAAACTTTCATTTATATAGTTAAATAATCATGTCGTGAAAATGACAGAGACTGATGCCTTGTTTATTTCGAGGCTCATGACTTAAGTTGCTATGATTATCTTAAGTCGTTTAAGTAATTAAACAGAACATTTCACCACAAGATTAAGGCAAACATGTCTTGGTTCTCTTAAAAATGTACTCATTGAATTATGCTAGATTCAAAATTAAAACAAGGAAACTATATTTTCGATTAATTAGAAATTTCATTTCTTTAAAAGATATACATTTACAGGGATACAAAAATTATAATCAACTGTTTTTTTCTAAACAATAAATTCCCAGCTGTCAAATAATTTAAACAGAATTATAAGAATGTTATTTGCTGAAGCTTGTTAATAACTTTCTTTGGTAAAAATACTCACTATTTCTATTTCCTAACTTCAAAATGAAACACGATAATTTTTTTAATACGTTTAATTTCTGCAGTGCATACCTAAGGCGTTTACATTAACGGTGTGAGATATGGACCTAAATGCGCATTCTTGGTTAGAACATATAACCATTTCATGTGGTTTGATTTTATAAATTTGGCTTGGCTGGAGCGTGGTATACCTACTATTCAATAGAATGCCAAAAGCAGAAGCGGTCCGTCACTCGGGGGGCCTCGGGCTACTTACTTTTCTGGAGTCCCTCACCCGAAAAATTGGAAACATTTCCTCTTTCAAAAACTTCTATCCCAACCTGGAACTTAAAACATAGACGATGTTTTCGATAATTCAACTTAGGATATTATGATATTCTTTTATGATATATTTATCCTGGGGTCAGTTTTATAAATGCTAAAGATCGAATTTCCGGTACAACCACGTCATTAAACGTGGCAATAAAATTTTTGGAAGTTATTTTTTAATACGAAATCTTGAATTGCAATAGGTATTGATCAGTAGGTACATTAAGTTTAAATATAATAACAATATAATGTTTGCATTTCCCATTTATGTCCATATATTTAAATGAACACTCTACAGACAAAAGCACCTCGTGGAGGGGTCAGACTTGCTTCCTGTAGCCGCTCCTGGTCTACAGGTCATAACGCATGGCTGCTAGAAATAATTTATTCTGAGAAGTCATTCACAAAAAAAATATTGAATTAATTTTCGGGAATGACAACAACTGTAATAGTACTATCAATATCTTTCTTTTTAATATTTAACAATACAAAATTCTATTGGATGAATAAATATGGTTTTTATTGCATATTTTGGTTCCTATTTTCAAACCCATTAAAAAAAAGTTAATTTCGGCTGATTGACGCTGCTCTTAGTATATGCAGCATAAACGTCAACTGGGTTATGACTAGAGACCCGTGAATTTCGTGGATTCAATGACCTCCAGGATAGACTCCAATATCCTCTACACACTCGGGCAAATGCCAACTGTTCATTGGCTGTTGACTTGTGAGTCGTCTCGACTGGGTGGCCTGTGATTCGACATTTATATGAGTGAGGGTCTCTAATTGGCCCTCAGTCCTCCAGATTAACATAGAACCAATGACAGAAGCAGCACTAAGGTATAATTTTTTGAATTTTAGCATAACACGAAATGAATCCGCGAAATTCACGGGTCTCTAGTTAGGACGTACTGATCACAATACGCCGTTGGGCTTTTGTTACTTAGGGATCAGCCAACACAGGCATATATGTTGTTTTCTTTAGAATGAGTTATTTATTTAGTCTTTCGCGAGTAATTCCTTAGATAAAAAGTGCAAGAATTAGTATCATATTAAATGAAACTTTGAAATAATGCAGCATCACCTTTCCGACTATTTGTTTACGTCTTAGCAGTCATTTACTGACAGTACCTTTATTCCTTCGTTAGTTAAGCTGAGGATTTTTTTTTGAACCGGCAAACGATATTCTACCATATCTAAGACCAGCCTGCACAGTTCTGACCTAAGGATAAGAGAAGTACCATGACTCAATTTGAATAAGCTGCTAAGTTTATGCTCAGATTTGAGTTACCTGACTGTGCAAGCAGTCCCGCCTACCTGGGCACACATAACTGTGTGCAGAGCTTCAGGAAAAAAAACAACGCGATTTAAAACTATTCAAGATATCCGAGTGACATTGATTTACAAATTCAAGGACTTTACATTACACCTTTATTTGTATGTATCCGCCGTGTAATTTTATGGTAACCACTCCAATTGAATAGTTGCTATATGCACGACTAGAAGACTACCTGCTAGTCCACAGGCAAATCCACGCTATAAGCAACAGCAACACCTAACATCTAACACAAATCCACCCTTGACCATGCGGGCCCACTAAACCCCAGCAAAATTCTTCACAGTTGCACTGGGCTGTTATCCTCCCGAAACCATGCAGTAAATATACAATACAGACAGATTATTGTCTTCTGCAGACAATGACATGGTTGGCTTACATTCAAAATCAACTGTACATCAATTGACACGTGTTTTTATGAATAACAGTTCATTTTATGTGGATTGGTATTGAATATAATAGAAGCTGTTAAACTCAGAACATGTTAAAATTTAATAGTAAAGAACTATGAAACACTAACTGTATTAAAATCGAAAATAAAATAAAGATGTACATACATTTCATTCTGTCGAGAAAAAAAAGCCGTTCAATGATTAGAGACGAAAAATATGTGGATTCATTTCGCTATAGGCTGAAATTCAAAAAAGGTTATACCTGAGTGCGGCCTCTGCTATTGACTCACAAATCATCTGGAGGACTCTGCGTCAATGAGAAACACTCGACCAAAGGTGTATCGTATCACAGGCTCCTACGTTGGACGTCTCACAGGTCAGCAGCCAATGAGCGGGTGACTTTTTACCGAGTGTGCGTAGAACTGCGCAGTCCACTCTGGAGATCATTGAACCCGCGGATTTTTCCCGTCCATATCAATTATAGGTTTTATACATTTTGGACTGCGCAGCTCGAGTTCTTGACGTACACATGTCCGCCCAGCGCCTCAAATGCTTGGGCGGCGCACGAGAAACAGAAGACAGCCGAGATAATCCTCCCCTTCCCCCTGATCTTCCCCGGCGTCGCCGCCAATCAGATGCGCGGGTGCTTCCTCTAGCGGCGGCGGCGATGCGATTTGCGACGCAACGCGCCGTGAAGCGGGGACCAAACGAAGCGTCGCTGAGCGCCCGGCGCCTTGATTCCTGCTGCCTCCAGCCCTCCGCGGCACCTGCGGGTGTGGCTGGGCGGGGTCGCAATTATGTCTGATCTCGATCCAGTCGGGGGAAGAAGGGAGGGGAAGGGGGTGGTTTTCCTCCCCCGGACCCCTCCACCCTTCACCGCCCAGGGTCCCTAACCGCGCTGAAAGAACAATCGCATCACACGCGACGAAGATTTCCGGCAGTTTGCTGGATGACGCGGTTAGCGCCGATCCTCAGCCGACACTGCTCTGGCTCCCTGATTCCTCCGCACTCGTCTCTCCTTTCTTCCCCTTGCCCCTCACACCATCCACTAATCTACCCACGAGAAGTTCCACGACGGTTAGGGCCCCCGCCGCTCGGGCTCACATGCGCTGTGCAGAGCTTCAGGGAATAAAAGCACACGATATGAAAACTGCTTTAGGTACCCTAGTGGGGTCTGTTTACGAGAAGCAGTCAAGAATACGCTGCGGACGAATAAGTAGTTCTTCTGTTTTCGTATTTCGTTATTTAAACTGTATTATTAGAATAGTGAAAACGGCAAAGACGCGTGTTTTCAGAATATTTTCAGGCATGAAACATCCGGTAGAGATTCTTGAAAGCACTCAAGAGACTTTCATTAAATCTTTATATTAATTTCTCCGCCATATAATGTTACGGTTATCGTTAAAACCTCCTAGTTGTGCAGTGCACGACGAGAAGACTGCGCCTTATTTCAGATCCAGGTTATAGAAGCACCGGAGAGCGTCGCACTTGCCATACCGCCTCACCAACAAAAACACACCCCTGTCTAGGCGGGCCTCTCAAACAGTGTATTCGCAGTACAGGAGCCATACATCGTGGTTTCTGTTCTCCGAGGATTTCCCTAAATACCGCCTGGAATGAGTCCTTACCAATGACAACGTCCCAGCACTTCTCCAAGTCTCATTGAGCTATCTGGGGATGGTCTGATGACCTCGCTGTCGACTATAGTTGAGTCAGAGTGGACAAAAACAGACACATCCCTGGCTGTGGAACGCGGCCCGACCATGGATGTCAGACAGTGACCCGACCAAGTTGGTACAGATGACTCTCAAATTTATTTATAAAAAAACTGGTACACTCATGCAATTGCATGCATTTATGGAGTATGTTTTATGGATAAAGTATAACGCTATTACCACCTAAATTCAATACAGAATATGGACGGATTAAGGATTAGTTTCAAACTTATGCATGAATAAGAACAAGACAAGGATACACTTATTTATTTTTTGCACTGTTAAAATTTTTCACCGGCAATTTACAAATAAAGCTGGATAATAACTATCCTGAAATCTTCGTAAATTTACAGCTATCTTTGTAAATTTACGAACACTGAGTTCATTTACTTAGAAAATGATTCTAATAGAATATTCTTGGTATATTAATAAAATATCCATAAACTAGTTAAGTCTACACTAATAACACTCTTATATTGTCAACCTTGGTTAAGAATAAAACATACAACTCAAAATTCAAAATATGGCGTGATTTCTACTAAGATTCAGTTGTTTTAAATTACAAAGAATTGCTTGTTTGAGTTTCAATTATGTATTCGTTGAAAAGTTTGTAAACTTACTGTGACCCAAAAATTGTTTTTTACTACCAAAAACCACTTATAATAGAAACAGTAGTTTGAATATAAATACGAAACCAATATGAAGCATAAAAATTCTGATTATTTTAAGTTAAATAATTGCAATAATATTCTATAAATATAAAAATAATTTTTAGTATCTTTACAGCAAAGAAGTGTAAATAAATTTTGTTACGATATTTTTTAACTCATGATTAGTAGTTAGCTCGCGCAATCGCTGCATGGATGGAAATGAATTAAAATCTTGAAAGCATTCATGTAACTAATTTTGAAACAGTGAATAGAAGTTATAACCGATGTTGCAGTTATTAATTAAAATTAGGGTCATGTCTTTTTTGCGAAAAGATTTCCAGACCTGCTGTGTGCTACAACTTTGAGCACTGTTGTGTTTCTTGGTTGGCTGGGTTTATTTCAGGTGCATTTCTTCTGTCAGCACACCCATCTCTGCCATAGAGGCATACCTTATTGCAATATAATGAGCAATCAGATTTTTTTTGTCGCGAAAAATGCAAGCCCCTACAATCGCTATCAGGAAGTTTGTGTTACTGCGTACCAAGGTAATGTTTGGGAGCGCTTGGTGCGGGACCTTAAAATATGTTACGTAAACCAAAACGCCGGCAGGTCTAAGGCTGCCTCCACACCGGGACACTCTAAGCGCGCCACAGTGCAGGTGAGCGTGCGTTTTGAAAACGAGCAAGAGTCGCTTCGAGGAACGAGCACTCCACCACATTCCCAATCGTTGCTATCGCAATGTGTTTGAAGGAAGCAAGCGAATTTTTTTTGTGTGTTTGCTACAGTAACAGAAATCTGTAAAAAAAAAATAGTATTGGATTCATCCGATCCTAAGCGACCACTCTACAACAAGTGGTAGGGGTAGGGGGTTGTCTTTGTTCGTTTTTATTGTCTTCGTTGTGTTGTCATAACATTGGTTTAATTTCAATGTTGGGTTCGTATGTGCTTCCCTGTGTTGTTGTCGTGCTGTCCATATTATATGTTTTTAATCATAATAGAAAAATCTTAAATCAACCGCGTCCATTGCAAAAATCAGCCAAAGAACTTAAGATTTGGTATTGTTTATGGCGATAAATATGTTTCAAATTTGGTAAGGATCTTCTTTGTAAGATATAAAGTCATTTGTTTCTTTTAACTCCGTGAACATTTTCATCGTGCGGCGCGCTAGAGGTCGTAATTTTTGTCAAAAAAAAAAACAACAAATTGTAGATATGAACACGCTCTACAAGTTTGATACTAGACATTTGTTCGATATCTTTCACAGAAAAAAATGAAAATAGAAAAAAAAAACTAATTTCACTCTCAAAATTTATTGTTTTTTCGATCTATATCTCAATAACGATGAACGATACCTACGTGAAAAATGTAAAGGACCTTAATTGTAGATCGTAAACGAAACAACAAAAAGGTATTGAATAAAAATTTCCGTATCTCAACAGGGAACCGAGTTATGATGAAAAAATTGAATTCAACACTTTTTTTTCAAAATGGCGGAAAATGCACAAGGTAATTTTGGCCGACAATTTGAAGTTAAGCTTTTCTAAGGGGGGGGGGGGGGTAGGCACGAAATATCCAAAATTGAGCTTTCTCGATTAGAGACACAGTCAATAGAGTCATGGGTTCCTCTGTCACTGTGTTGTCCAAAGTAGCTGCTTGTTTGTATTTCCTGTACTTGTCGCAACTGTCTTGTCGTTGTCAGCCCACCGTGCTCGTCTGTGTTGTTATCATTTTTTGACTACTTCCTTCAAGAAATTTTCTGTGCTGTCTATGTATTTAATTTTTTGACAACGGCGGATTTTGTCTTTTTTTTCTGAGTGTTTAAGATTAATTTATTGTTCGTTTTTGAGGTTTCTTATGACATAAAATGACGTATGTACCAAAATAAAATCCTGTAAACAATATTCCCAATTGAAAGAACCATTCAAAGGACGCGGATAATTTACACGCTTTACAGAATTTTTTTTTTTTTTACTTTTTGTACTTTTTCTGTGGAGCCGTGTCCTAGATTGCAATTCGGCACTGCACTTCTAAAATAAACATTTCTGTGTGAAAACGAGATTCCGCCAACACTCAAAGAAATGGCTACACGTAGAGACAGGAAAAATTCGCTGTTTCGCACGTGATGTGCTGAGCTTCAAATAACTATATGTCAGTGCTGTTTCTGCTGTTGGTTAATTGTTAAACCGGAGGACTCTGGGCCGGTTAGAGACCCTCAATGGAAGAATGCCACCCAGCAGACAGGTGAGGTTAGCGCGAGCATGCGGAGGACAGTGGCATGGCAGCAAGTGGCGCGCTCAGCGGGGAAACGCGCGGGAAACCACTGCTGGCGTGAGTCACGCCGCGCAGTGCGACTAGCTCCGAGAGGTGTCACGTGACCGCGGAGTGGGCAGTGGCAGCCCGACGGTGCGAGCCTCCGAGGCGGCACGGTGCCGTCCGGCGAGCCTCTGGCCGCCACCTGCGCTGCGCCAGCAGAAACACGACGCCGGGAGGAAGTGGCGTCAGCGTCTTATCGCTCTCCGCCCTCTCTGCCCTCTCCCCCTCTCCAACACTCTGGGTCCGCCGCGCCAGTGTTGCCGTGCTGCTTGGTTGTTACCCACAACACACGCACTAACATCTGGTTTAGTCTACGAGACATTTGACATTACTGTCTACACTGTTTGCAATGCCACATGTAAAAAAAATTCTTAAATAAAAATTCCGCATTGCAAGAACCAGTCAAAGAACGTATCCACCATGACGTTTGTTTTTTGAGAGACAAAGCTGTTTAAAATTTAATCAAAATTTTGTTTGCAAGAAATTAAAGTCATTTCTTCATTTAACCTAGTGATTTTTTTTTCCATGCAAATCTTACTAATTCATATTTTGAAGTGAAACTTCTTTACAGAGGGAGCAACAATTTTCGAGCGTTACGAAAATTACTATCGCACGAGGGGAATAGTTAGGTACGTGGTGGGGGAACCGGTAGAGCAAGAGAGTGCGTCAGCGGCGACGCCACTCCAACGTATGCGCTAGAATTCGAATGGGATGACAGCCTTTGGGGGGGGGGGGGGGGGGGGAAGAAATATAGGTATGTAGAATAGCATACTATATGTTAGTTGTAACGGCCGGAAGAGGAGACGGCAGGGGAGAGGTAGAAATGACGCAGCAGTGATGCTACGGAATTCTGGTAACGCTGTTTGTGCTTGTGTTTGTCTACTCCTCAGTTTTCGTAACGGCTTAAGATTGACGCTGCCATATTTTTTTTTTATTTTATTTAAATAATCTACACTTTTTTTATTCTTGTGGAAAAGAGTTATTGATATATGAAGTAGATATTATAATTATCATTCATTTTTAAGGGGATAGTTTGATCGTAAATGAATATAATGTATCACGGATTGACATATTAACCATGTCACAGGCAATAGCGTAGCCAGGATTTGTATATGGGGTATGTTAAGAAGCACGCCTCTTACCCCCCCCCCCCCCCGTATTAAAGCGGTTGGACCGGGGGTCCTCCCCTGGGAAAATTTGGATTTTAAGGTGTAAAATAGTGCTATTTAAGCAGTTTTCGGTACTTAAGTTTAAATATTGTAATGGTAAAAATATTATTAATTTTTAATAGGAAATTTGTTTGAGTGATGAATAAGAAATTTAATGAAAGATTTGGTTATAAAAGGGGGGGGGGGGGTTAACACTTAACCCCCCCCCTCCCTGGCTTCGCCCTGGTCACTAGTGATGGGTCGTTCGTGAACGATTCGTTCAAAAAGAACGAATCTTTGAGAGAACGAAATCTTGCGATTCGTTCGTGATGTAAAGAACCGGCTCTTTGAGAGCCGGTACCTTGAAAGATTCGGAAGAACGAAAACGCGGAGAGAACGAGAGAACGAGAGAACCGGCCACGCGTCCGGTCTGATTCGTTCGTGAAATGATTCATGACGTCAGGAGTCTGAAGAATTAGTAATCTCAGCGTGCGCATGTTCACAAGAGGAAACGATAACTGATCAAATAAAATAGTGTAACATGAAAAGTATCTATACCTGAAAATGTCAACTGTTAAGTAGTGGTTTAAATTTGCTTTTTCACATTCACATACACAAATTCGGAAATAAAAAACTAAAAAAAACCGTATGAATTAAAAATAACAGGGAAAGTAACTACAAATGTTCACACTTACCATTTTTGGGTTAATTAATGTACATCATAGGTTTCTCTTCATACTGAATCGCAGTAGTAGTATTAAATTTTTGTCTTTTTTTCTCTAAATGTGTTGGTCTACATGTAAACATTTTACTGTCACTAGAGTGTAAATAGCCTATATATTAAAATTTTTAACTTAAAAAGTAATAAAATATAAATAATCTTGTTTCATATACGCAACTGTGATTCACTGGCTACGGAAAGCAATGTTCAAATACAAAAACACGTACCTAATACTATACTCTAAAGGATGAACGAGTTACGACACCTGATAAAAGAGCCAGATCCCATACACAGAAAAGAACGAATTGACCGAGATGAACGAATCGTTCTGAACGAATCATTTCACGGAACTGATCCAAAAGAACCGATTCGGTCAAAAGAACCGTTCTGCCCATCACTACTGGTCACAGATAAACCTTAAATTTCTGTGCGGAGTTTCTGAAGCGTTGGTAGTTCGCAGCGAATGACCCTGAGAACAAAGTGTACCTGTATTAATTTTTGCAAAAAATAAAAGTAGTATATATTGGCCGGAGCTGCGCCAGGCGTCACGCTGTGGTGTGTGGTGTCGGTGTCCGCCATCTAGGATTTGTGACGTCACGACGGCAAAAATTCCTCAAAATTCCTCAAAAAGTTTCAAAATGACTCCAAATTTCCCGTTTTAAGAAAAAAATTCCCGTTTTCGAGGGAAAAATTCCCGTTTGGAGGGAAAATTTCCCGTTTTATTCCGTAAAAATCCCAGAGGCTAGAAATGTCCTAGAAGAGGCTTAATAATCCTTAACTAAAGCCTCAGTTAAGCCTCTATCAGGATGTGACCTTGACCTTTGACCTTGACCTTGACCCCGACGGCCATTTTGGATCCGCCATCTTGGATGACGTAATTTTGTTTTCTCGAACATTCCGGCATTGTGTTATTCGCCATTTTGAATTATGTCGTCACCGTTGCAATTTTCGTTACGGTCGCCATCTTTAACTTTTTTATTTATTATCCGATTTTAATGAAATTTTTTTTAAAAATTATAAAAAAAAATTAAATAATAAAATTTTAATAAATTATTAATAAAAAATATACTTTGACGACACGGAGTTCGGAGTCCACGGTTCGAACCCGGTGAGGGCAAAAAAAATAAAAATGACGACCGATCCTTCCCCCGCGGTGGCTGCTGGCATACTGACTCCCACCACTTTTTTTTTTCAAAGCATATATATCGCCACCTAGTATGACGTCATGTCCGCCATCTTGTTTCGTCCGCTGGAGACCACCATTTTGTTTTCACCCGCTAGAGTGCGCTGACACCATGTTAGTTTAATTCTTACCCGCTAGAGTGCAGTAATCATCTATTACTGTGACACCCGCCATCTTGTCATTTCGACGCCATCTAAAATATGTAATTTTAATGCTAGAAATTCGGAAAAAGTTCCAAAATTCATTAAATAAATCACTCATTAATATACATATTGATTCGACCAGTTTCAGTACTTGGTTCGATACCCGATCGATGCAATAATGTTTAATTTTATGTAAAAAAAATTATTTCAATATACCATGTTCAACCTTCTTAAAGAGACTTTAAAACCTCTACTACCATCATCCTATAAGCCATCATCACCACCATCTTGGAAAATTCGTAATTTATAGTCTCATTAGCCGGTACAACACATGCGTCAAATCAATAACCATGTTCATTATACGTCGCGGAGCATTTTTTATAATGACGATGTAAGCTATCGAGACGTGAAATTAGTTTATTGCACTTATTGCAGTGAAATTGTATTCTTTGAACATTATTAGAACAACCGCTTTTTTCATGTCTGCGAGCATTTGAGGTGATAGTAAATGATGCGCCACAGTATTTGCACTGATGCGAAGTACGCTCTTCATTAATTGAAGTATTCAATGTTGATGAAACTTCAGCTGATGGTGGAACAGCACATATCGAAGTCTCCTCCAGTGTTGACATCGTCGTTGCCAACGGGATCTGCTCCACCATCGTCGACGCTGACGTCATGGTTCCCGCAGTCGATGGTACAACCTCCATCGAGTTCGTCGCTAAAGTCGGTAAAGATGCCATCGAGTTCGCAAGAACAGGTAATTGACACGACTTATGCACCAGATGTTACAAACTAGGTGATCCTTACACCGTCGACGTCAGTAACAAACTGAGCGTCCTGTTGTCTAGGACTCGCTTATATAGGGTAGGTGACCCAAATATGAGACCCGGCCTTAATATGAGACCCTTGGTTATCTTGACAAGTAATAGCTGCTACCTATCAGCTGCTCTTGGAACTACCAGCAGCCTCCATTTCCCGACCACGGATAGAGTAAGATTTTTATCTTACGCGCACGAGATCCAGAATAACAGTTTATACGATATTATTTTTTTTGAGTTTTCGTGAGTGGCATCTTGCAGCTTTATTATCAACATAGAGGTACGTTTATATTAATTATCCATTCATACTCTCTTATTAGCAGTGAAGTAAGCTTAGATGTGTATAAATAAGGAACTATGGCAGTTTAACATTTCAGCCTTGTTGTTGTGTTTTGTAGCGGCCATTATAAGGTGCCTAATATGAGACCACTTACATGTCCTAATTTGAGATAGGGTCTCATATTAGGAGTAAGGGTATTATATTAGGTGATTTAGGTTTGAAATAATACTATCGCTGTAAGAACAGTAACTAATAAGTTTAATTTTACATAAAATATCTTAAAATTTTGTAATAGAACATAGTTAGATATGTAGGCCCTGCTGAGAAGACCAGGGAAAGCCACGTTTCGATCATCTGCTTACCTCCACACACATCTCATAAGATGCAGTCGTTGGACGTAGGTTTTATGTTCCCTCTCAAGACATATTATGCTCAAGAAGTAAAAGACTGGCTGCGCCAAAACCCAAATAATGTTTTTACAAACTTTACAGTGGCTAAACTTTCCAGTGCTGCGTACCAAAGAGCAGCAACAATGGAAATATCTGTTAATTCTTTTAATAAAACAGGCATGTTTCCATTTAACTGAAACATATTTCATATTTATGAATTTTATGCTTTCTCTGAATCATTAAATGGCCAAGAAACAGGAAGAAAATGAAGCTCAAGAGAATTCAGATACAGCCATTTGTAGAGAAGACCACCCAAGAGAAACTTCGATGCAGACAGATCAGCCATGTTGCAGCACTGCAGTTAGGCCCTTTATCAGACCTGTGGATATTTCACCACTACCAAAATTTCCTTCAAAAGAAACATCCATTAGATGTGGCAGTCCTAATGTTATCACATCATCGCCATACAAAACAAGCTTGGATGAAAATGTCGCAAGAAAGAAAAAGGCTGAAGCTCGTAAGAAATTGGTTCTTGGAAAACAGAAACGAAACGAAGCTAGACCTATACAAACCAGATCTCGCAACACGGACAAATTACGGATAACTACCAAATCATTCATCGCTGTAGATTCTGAGGACTCCAGTGACGAAAATATTTCGCTGCGTGACAGTTCAAATGAAAGTGATGATGCAGAGTGTTTGTTATGCTGCTGCTTTTTCTCAGAGGACAAACATGGCGAGAAATGGCGGTAGTGCCTCAAGTGCTATGGGTGGGCTCATGAAGATTGCGGAGCTGATCCATGTTTTGTGTGTCCTATGTGTAACAAACAAAAGTGCAAAAAGTGACTAAATAATATCAAATATGGAATTTGGAACATAATGTGGGGGATGTCTCATATTAGGAACACGTTTTTGTTTTCATAAAATTTCGCATTTTTTAAATTTCTTAGTTTAATTACTTTCTGTTTTAATACAAGTGCTCAATCCTGTTATGAAGTAAAAGTGCATTACATAATGTATCATCTAAGGTAAATAAATCTACCAATAGTGGTTTTAATAACAAAATATAAATATTTTTAAAAAGGGCTCTCATATTCGATACACTTGCCCTACATGTACCGGATGAAATAATAATACGCTAGTCAAATCAAGAACAATTTACTAAAATACTAGAGTCAAAACAACATTAAAAATTGAAGCACCATCAACAAAAGGAAGCACATTTGGAAGCACCATCAACAAAAAGGAAGCACATTTGGAAGCACCATCAACAGAAAGGAAGCACATTTGGAAGCACCGACATCGAAAAGGCAGCACATTTGGAAGCACCGACAACGAAAAGGCAGCACATTTGGAAGCACCGACAACGAAAAGGAAGCACATTTGGAAGCACCGACAACGAAAAGGCAGCACCGCCAAAAAAAAGGCAGCACCGCCAAAAAAAAGGCAGCACCGCCAACGAAAAAGCAGCTCATTTGGAAGCACCGTATATATAAGGCAGCACCGCCAACGAAAAAGCAACACATTTGGAAGTACCGACAACTAAAAGGCAGCACCGCCAACGAAAAGGCAGCACATTTGGAAGCACCGCCAACGATAAGACAGCACATTTGGAAGCACCGCCAACGAAAACGCAGCACCATCGATGAAAAGGAAGCACATTTAGAAGCACAAGTTACGAGAACTAAGTTTTAGTTAGAAATCAGAATACAAGAAATAAAAACATTAAATTTTTATAATTCAAATTATTTTATTTCTGTACATGATACAAATGCATGTAAAACAAGCCATTATTGTATGAAGCCAGCTTTCTTCAGTTCTTTGAGTATGAAGGATATTTCTTTGATGCACGAATAGTTTCCTGCACAAAGCGAGCCATGTAGAAGTCTTAGCCGGTCAACCAATATGTTTGGATCTTTCCATGATGTGTAATCAATCTCTTCTACCACCATTTTACTTGCTTGTTTATTATAAATATTATGATATCTGATGTATTCCGTTTTAACACCAACCTAAGGGTAACTTTCATTATCGAGATAGTGATCATCACAAGCTTGATCAGATTAATTTAATATATCTCGACGTTTCCATCGTTTCGGTCTCAGGACATCGACACAGTCTTCGATCTTGCCTGCTTTAGCTGCTTCATCACATTCTATGTTTTGTCAACAGCCTCAGAGTCGCTGTAGCAATCACCGTAGAAGGCATCATCTTCACCCAGATTACCGTAAGAATTCGATGCCGATGATGACGAAGTGTCTTCATCGTCTTCATGCTTCCTTTTTAGGAGTCCATCATTTTTACAGAGTAGGAAAGATCTACTTGAATTCGGCTGGAATGTATTCACACTTTTCAAGTTAAGGATTCTTCCATTGTCTTCATTCTTCCATAAATCAACATCATCCTTCAATTTAAGTTTTTTGTCGAGATCGGAAGAGCCGCGAACATAATCTCTTCCAAGACAAGGAAAATTATTGTCGTAATGCAGATCAATCTTCCTTAGCCTAGTAGACCCATCGTTGTCCTCTAGCTTGTACTCAGGCTTGGCGTTACAAGTTCTGTCATGTCTTTTTAAGCTCTCTCTCCGCGTAAACGACTTGCTACATTTAACACAACATATCATATTACGTAGTGGATTTTTAACACAGTCATTCTTCTCGTGTTGTCTCCCATTCTTTCTCAAGATAAATTCTTTGCTGCAAAACTTACACCTGTGTCCTTTCAATACAGCAACAGTCACCGAATCAGGATTCATATTAGTTACTGAGACTATTGTCAGATGCTAACTGAGTGAATTAAATTAGATACATTACTTAAATAGAATTTTCTAAATATTTCAACAGCAAGAATTAAGTTACCTCATACAAAAGAAATTGTTTCATGTGGTTTCGATTATTAGCATGAGATGTCGCCACGTGTTGTGTTGAGTCATAATTTATTTAGTTCTTTTATGTGGTATGCGGGATGCTCACTAACGTTCGCAAAACAAGGATGGCTTCGCTAGACATCAAGGAGAAGGAAGTTTGTCTTTAATGTTAATTCTTCTCAGCTGTCTCAAAGCATATTATTTGTCTGAGTAAAGTTATTTTTTTTTAAATCCACCTGATAAAAATATTGTATGTTCTGATTTATTGACAGAATTTCACTGATTAAATGTAACTCTGAATAGAAATGACATGACTTAGTAAGTAAACAATTCTTCATGCAGAGATAGATCTCTCACAAATAATCAGGAGCACTCGGTGAAAACCATCAGATGTCTAGCCAGGAATAATCAGAAACACTTGGAGAAAGCCATCAATATAATATCAAGATTAATCAGAAGCACTCGGAGAAATCCATCAGATGTCTAGTAAGGTATAATCAGAAGCACACGGAGTAAACCACCATAATATTGTCAAGAATGATCGGAAGCTCACGGAGAAAACCACCATAATATTGTCAAGAATAATCAGAAGCTCACGGAGAAAACCACCATAATATTGTCAAGAATAATCGGAAGCTCACGGAGAAAACCACCATAATATTGACAAGAATAATTGGAAGCACACGGAGAAAACCACCACAAGTTTTCTTTGATATCATAAAAATACAGAAAAAAATATATAATAAATAACAAAAAAGTTATAAAAAAATTTAAATGACAAAATAAAATACAAAAATACATAAAATTCTGGCTTGTACTAGAACTATATCTTTGCTCAACAATGAGAAGTTCACAAGCTAGCAGAATCTGTTTATGTATTTTTGTATTGTATTTGTCATTTAAAATTTTTTATAAATTTTTTCGTTATTTATTAAATATTTTTTTCTGTATTTTTATGATATCAAATAAAACTTGTGGTGGTTTTCTCCGTGTGCTTCCGATTATTCTTGTCAATATTATGGTGGTTTTCTCCATGAGCTTCCGATTATTCTTGACAATATTACGGTGGTTTTCTCCGTAAGCTTCCGATTATTCTTGACAATATTATGGTGGTTTACTCCGTGTGCTTCTGATTATACCTAACTAGACATCTGATGGATTTCTCCGAGTTCTTCTGATTTATCTTGATATTATATTGATGGCTTTCTCCAAGTGTTTCTGATTATTCCTGGCTAGACATCTGATGGTTTTCACCGAGTGCTACTGATTATTTGTGAGAGATCTATCTCAGCATGAAGAATTGTTTACTTACTAAGTCATGTCATTTCTATTCAGAGTTACATTTAATCAGTGAAATTCTGTCAATAAATCAGAACATACAATATTTTTATCAGGTAGATTAAAAAAAAAAAAATAACTTTACTCAGACAAATAATATGCTTTGAGACAGCTGAGAAGCATTAACATGAAAGACAAACTTCCTTCTCCTTGATGTCTAGCAAAGCCATCCTTGTTTTGCGAACGTTAGTGAGCATCCCGCATACCACATAAAATAACTAAATAAATTATGACTCAACACAACACGTGGCGACATCTCATGCTAATAATCAAAACCACATGAAACAATTTCTTTTGTATGAGGTAACTTAATTCTTGCTGTTGAAATATTTAGAAAATTCTATTTAAGTAATGTATCTAATTTAATTCACTCAGTTAGCATCTGACAATAGTCTCAGTAACTAATATGAATCCTGATTCGGTGACTGTTGCTGTATTGAAAGGACACAGGTGTACGTTTTGCAGCAAAGAATTTATCTTGAGAAAGAATGGGAGACAACACGAGAAGAATGATTGTGTTAAAAATTCAATACGTAATATGATAAGTTGTGTTAGATGTAGCAAGTCGTTTACGCGGAGAGAGAGCTTAAAAAGACATGACAGAACTTGTAACGCCAAGCCTGCGTACAAGCTAGAGGACAACGATGGGTCTACTAGGCTAAGGAAGAGCGATTTGCATTAAGACAATAATTTTCCTTGTCTTGGGAGAGATTATGTTCGCGGCTCTTCCGATCTCAACAAAAAACTTAAATTGAAGGATGATGTTGATTTATGGAAGAATGAAGACAATGGAAGAATCCTTAACTTGAAAAGTGAGAATACATTTCAGCCGAATTCAAGTAGATCTTTCCTACTCTGTAAAAATGATGGACTCCTAAAAAGGAAGCATGAAGACGATGAAGACACTTCGTCATCATCGGCATCGAATTCTTACGGTAATCTGGGTGAAGATGATGCCTTCTACGGTGATTGCTACAGCGACTCTGAGACTGTTGACAAAGACATAGACTGTGATGAAGCAGCTAAAGCAGGCAAGATCGAAGACTGTGTCGATGTCCTGAGACCTAAACGATGGAAACGTCGAGATATATTAAATTAATCTGATCAAGCTTGTGATGATTACTATCTCGATAATGAAAGTTACCCTGAGGTTGGTGTTAAAACGGAATACACCAGATATCATAATATTTATAATAAACAAGCAAGTAAAATGGTGGTAGAAGAGAATGATTACACATCATGGAAAGATCCAAACATATTGGTTGACCGGCTAAGACTTCTACATGGCTCGCTTTGTGCAGGAAACTATTCGTGCATCAAAGAAATATCCTTCATACTCAAAGAACTGAGGAAAGCTGGCTACATACATTAATGGCTTGTTTTACTTGCATTTGTATAATGTACAGAAATAAAATAATTTGAATTATAAAAATTTAATGTTTTTATTTCTTGTATTCTGATTTCTAATTCATATACCTCTTCTGTATATCTCACAACTTCTCGTAACTTGTGCTTCTAAATGTGCTTCCTTTTCGTCGATGGTGCTGCGGTTTCGTTGGCGGTGCTTCCAAATGTGCTGTCTTTTCGTTGGCGGTGCTTCCAAATGTGCTGCCTTTTCGTTGGCGGTGCTGCCTTTTAGTTGTCGGTGCTTCCAAATGTGTTGCTTTTTCGTTGGCGGTGCTGCCTTATAGTTGTCGGTGCTTCCAAATGTGCTGCCTTTTCGTTGGCGGTGCTGCCTTTTAGTTGTCGGTGCTTCCAAATGTGTTGCTTTTTCGTTGGCGGTGCTGCCTTTTCGTTGTCGGTGCTTCCAAATGTGCTGCCTTTTCGTTGTCGGTGCTTCCAAATGTGCTTCCTTTCTGTTGATGGTGCTTCCAAATGTGCTTCCTTTTTGTTGATGGTGCTTCCAAATGTGCTTCCTTTTTGTTGATGGTGCTTCTATTTTTAATGTTGTTTTGACTCTAGTATTTTAGTAAATTGTTCTTGATTCGACTAGCGTATTATTATTCCATCCGGTACATGTATATAAGCGAGTCCTAGACAACAGGACGCTCAGTTTGTTACTGACGTCGACGGTGTAAGGATCACCTAGTTTGTAACATCTGGTGCATAAGTCGTGTCAATTACCTGTTCTTGCGAACTCGATGGCATCTTTACCGACTTTAGCGACGAACTCGATGGAGGTTGTACCATCGACTGCGGGAACCATGACGTCAGCGTCGACGATGGTGGAGCAGATCCCGTTGGCAACGACGATGTCAACACTGGAGGAGACTTCGATATGTGCTGTTCCACCATCAGCTGAAGTTTCATCAACATTGAATACTTCAATTAATGAAGAGCGTACTTCGCATCAGTGCAAATACTGTGGCGCATCATTTACTATCACCTCAAATGCTCGCAGACATGAAAAAAGCGGTTGTTCTAATAATGTTCAAAGAATACAATTTCACTGCAATAAGTGCAATAAACTAATTTCACGTCTCGATAGCTTACATCGTCATTATAAAAAATGCTCCGCGACGTATAATGAACATGGTTATTGATTTGACGCATATGTTGTACCGGCTAATGAGACTATATAAGTGATATGAACTTCAGTCCGTCTCTGGCTGCGGTGTTGAACGGATCGGATAGACATTTAAAGTCATGTTAAAGGCTTAGTCCGTAAAATAAGAAGACTGTTTGAATCGAGAAATCCGGAAGACTTTAGTAATTTGTCTGTGGATTTGTTTTGTACTTGTAGTAGTGTCGAATTTATGTAATAAATTTTTTTTAAAAGAACTTGCTGTGTTTTTATTTTCTCAAACCTGTTACTATTATGTTAAATTGATGATATATTTATTTTTTTTTGCATCATCCTAGATCGTACCAAGGACCTTAGTCGATTTAATTAATCAGTATATTGATCGGAAATTTATTTAACGATTTCTGAACTTTTTCCCGAATCTCTAGCAATATAATTACGAATTTTCCAAGATGGTGGTGTTGATGGCTTATAGGATGATGGTAGTAGAGGTTTTAAAGTCTCTTTAAGAAGGTTGAACATGGTATATTGAAATAATTTTTTTTACATAAAATTAAACATTATTGCATCGATCGGGTATCGAACCAAGTACTGAAACTGGTCGAATCAATATGTATATTAATGAGTGATTTATTTAATGAATTTTGGAACTTTTTCCGAATTTCTAGCATTAAAATTACATATTTTAGATGGCGTCGAAATGACAAGATGGCGGGTGTCACAGTAATAGATGATTACTGCACTCTAGCGGGTAAGAAATAAACTAACATGGTGTCAGCGCACTCTAGCGGGTGAAAACAAAATGGTGGTCTCCAGTGGACGAAAAAAGATGGCGGACATGACGTCATACTAGGTGGCGATATATATGCTTTGAAAGAAAAAAAGTGGTGGGAGTCAGTATGCCAGCAGCCACCGCGGGGGAAGGATCGGTCGTCATTTTTATTTTTTTTGCCCTCACCGGGTTCGAACCGAGGACTCCGAACTCCGTGTCGTCAAAATATAATTTTTATTAATAATTTATTAAAATTTTATTATTTAATTTTTTTTATAATTTTTAAAAAAAATTTCATTAAAATCGGATAATAAATAAAAAAGTTAAAGATGGCGACCGTAACGAAAATTGCAACGGTGACGAATTAATTCAAAATAGCGGATAACACAATGCCGGAATGTTCGAGAAAACAAAATTACGTCATCCAAGATGGCGGATCCAAAATGGCCGTCGGGGTCAAGATCAAGGTCAAAGGTCAAGGTCACATCCTGATAGAGGCTTAACTGAGGCTTGAGTTTAGGATGCTTTAGCCTATTCTAGGACATTTCTAGCCTCGGGGATTTTTACGGAATAAAACGGGAAATTTTCCCTCGTAACGGGAAATTTTCCCTCGAAACAGGAATATTTCCCTCGAAAACGGGAATTTTTTTCTTAAAACGGGATATATTGAGTCATTTTGAGTCATTTTTAAGGAATTTTGAGGAATTTTTGCCGTCGTGACGTCACAAATCCAAGATTGCGGACACCGACACCACACACCACAGCCTGACGCCTGGCACAGCTCCGGCCAATATATACTACTCATAAAGTTTCGTCTTTTTTAACGTTGACACTTATTAGACCTTTACCAGGTTTAGCAAAATTATTCAATTAAAGTTAAACACGCGAATGTCTCTGCACGAATTGAATCGCTTTACAATTACACACTACGACGGACATTCTTAAAACTACTTAAAAGCTTATTTTTATCGTCTTTACCCATTTCAAGTTTATATGAAAGATACGTTACTGTCTGGCGTCTCAAAACTAATGCAAACTAATAAAAGGGAGACCCGAGTCTTAAGGCGGCTGGATCCAGGCTGTGTCGCCGCGTGACCCAGCGACTGGCACCGCTTCCAGCTCGTCCACCCTCCGGCTCTGCGCTCGGAGCCGGCGAGCTCGGTCGTGGCTCGGGATGTCCTCCAGCAGACTCGTGGCTAGGGATGTCCTCCAGCAGACTCGTGGATCGGAATGTCCCTCCAGCAGACTCGTGGCTCGGAATGTCCTCCAGCAGACTCGTGGCTAGGGATGTCCTCCAGCAGACTCGTAGCTCGGGATGTCCCTCCAGCAGACTCGTGGCTCGGGATGTCCCTCAAGCAGACTCGTGGCTCGACATGTCCCTCCAGCAGACTCGTGGCTCGGAAGGTCCTCCAGCAGACTCGTAGCTCGGGATGTCCTCTAGCAGACTCGTGGCTCGGAATGTCCTCTAGCAGACTCGTGGTTCGGGATTTCCTCCAGCAGATTCGTGGCTCGGAAAGTCCCTACAGCAGACTCGTGGCACGGGAAGTCCTACTAGCAGACTCGTGGCTCGGGATGTCCTACAGCAGACTCGTGGCATGAAGTGTCCCTCCAGCAGACTCGTGGCTCGGGATGTCCTCCAGCAGACTCGTTGCTCGGGATGTCATCCAGCAGACTCGTGGCTCGGGGTGTCCCTCCAGCAGACTCGTGGCTCGAGGTGTCCTCCAGCAGACTCGTGGCTCGGGATGTCCTCCAGCAGACACGTGGCTCGGAATGTCATCCAGTAGACTCGTGGTTCGGAATGTCCCTCCAGCAGACTCGTGGCTCGGGAAGTCCCACTAGCAGACTCGTGGCTCGGGATGTCCTCCAGCAGACTCGTGGCTCGGGATGTCCCTCCAGCAGACTCGTGGCTCGGGATGTCCTCCAGCAGACTCGTGGCTGGGGATGTTCTCTAGCAGACTCGTAGTTCGGGATTTCCTCCAGCAGACTCGTTGCTCGGGATGTCCTCCCGCAGACTCGTGGCTCGGGATGTCCTCCAGCAGACTCGTGGCTCGGAATGTCCTCCAGCAGACACGTGGCTGGGGATGTTCTCTAGCAGACTCGTAGTTCGGGATTTCCTCCAGCAGACTCGTTGCTCGGGATGTCCTCCCGCAGACTCGTGGCTCGGGATGTCCTCCAGCAGACTCGTGGCTCGGGATGTCCTCCAGCAGACTCGTGGCGCGGGATGTCCCTCCAGCAGACTCGTGGCTCGGGATGACCTCCAGCAGACTCGTGGCTCGGGATGTCCTCCAGCAGAATCGTGGCTAGGGATGTCCTCCAGCAGACTCGTGGATCGGAATGTCCCTCCAGCAGACTCGTGGCTCGGAATGTCCTCCAGCAGACTCGTGGCTAGGGATGTCCTCCAGCAGACTCGTGGCTCGGGATGTCCCTCCAGCAGACTCGTGGCTCGGGATGTCCCTCAAGCAGACTCGTGGCTCGGGATGTCCCTCCAGCAGACTCGTGGCTCGGAAGGTCCTCCAGCAGACTCGTAGCTCGGGATGTCCTCTAGCAGACTCGTGGCTCGGAATGTCCTCTAGCAGACTCGTGGTTCGGGATTTCCTCCAGCAGATTCGTGGCTCGGAAAGTCCCTCCAACAGACTCGTGGCTCGTGAAGTCCTACTAGCAGACTCGTGGATCGGGATGTCCTACAGCAGACTCGTGGCTTGAAGTGTCCCTCCAGCAGACTCGTGGCTCGGGATGTCCTCCAGCAGACTCGTTGCTCGGGATGTCCTCCAGCAGACTCGTGGCTCGGGGTGTCCCTCCAGCAGACTCGTGGCTCGAGGTGTCCTCCAGCAGACTCGTGGTTCGGGATGTCCTCCAGCAGACTCGTGGCTCGGAATGTCATCCAGTAGACTCGTGGTTCGGAATGTCCCTCCAGCAGACTCGTGGCTCGGGAAGTCCCACTAGCAGACTCGTGGCTCGGGATGTCCTCCAGCAGACTCGTGGCTGGGGATGTTCTCTAGCAGACTCGTAGTTCGGGATTTCCTCCAGCAGACTCGTTGCTCGGGATGTCCTCCCGCAGACTCGTGGCTCGGGATGTCCTCCAGCAGACTCGTGGCTCGGAATGTCCTCCAGCAGACTCGTGGCTGGGGATGTTCTCTAGCAGACTCGTAGTTCGGGATTTCCTCCAGCAGACTCGTTGCTCGGGATGTCCTCCCGCAGACTCGTGGTTCGGGATTTCCTCCAGCAGATTCGTGGCTCGGAAAGTCCCTCCAGCAGACTCGTGGCACGGGAAGTCCTACTAGCAGACTCGTGGCTCGGGATGTCCTACAGCAGACTCGTGGCATGAAGTGTCCCTCCAGCAGACTCGTGGCTCGGGATGTCCTCCAGCAGACTCGTTGCTCGGGATGTCATCCAGCAGACTCGTGGCTCGGGGTGTCCCTCCAGCAGACTCGTGGCTCGAGGTGTCCTCCAGCAGACTCGTGGCTCTGGATGTCCTCCAGCAGACTCGTGGCTCGGAATGTCATCCAGTAGACTCGTGGTTCGGAATGTCCCTCCAGCAGACTCGTGGCTCGGGAAGTCCCACTAGCAGACTCGTGGTTCGGGATGTCCTCCAGCAGACTCGTGGCTCGGGATCTCCCTCCAGTAGACTCGTGGCTCGGGATGTCCTCCAGCAGACTCGTGGCTGGGGATGTTCTCTAGCAGACTCGTAGTTCGGGATTTCCTCCAGCAGACTCGTTGCTCGGGATGTCCTCCCGCAGACTCGTGGCTCGGGATGTCCTCCAGCAGACTCGTGGCTCGGAATGTCCTCCAGCAGACTCGTGGTTGGGGATGTTCTCTAGCAGACTCGTAGTTCGGGATTTCCTCCAGCAGACTCGTTGCTCGGGATGTCCTCCCGCAGACTCGTGGCTCGGGATGTCCTCCAGCAGACTCGAGGATCGGGATGTCCTCCAGCAGACTCGTGGTGCGGGATGTCCCTCCAGCAGACTCGTGGCTCGGGATGACCTCCAGCAGACTCGTGGCTCGGGATGTCCTCCAGCAGACTCGTGGCTAGGGATGTCCTCCAGCAGACTCGTGGATCGGAATGTCCCTCCAGCAGACTCGTTGCTCGGAATGTCCTCCAGCAGACTCGTGGCTAGGGATGTCCTCCAGCAGACTCGTGGCTCGGGATGTCCCTCCAGCAGACTCGTGGCTCGGGATGTCCCTCAAGCAGACTCGTGGCTCGGGATGTCCCTCCAGCAGACTCGTGGCTAGGGATGTCCTCCAGCAGACTCGTGGCTCGGGAAGTCCCACTAGCAGACTCGTGGCTCGGGATGTCCTCCAGCAGACTCGTGGCTGGGGATGTTCTCTAGCAGACTCGTAGTTCGGGATTTCCTCCAGCAGACTCGTTGCTCGGGATGTCCTCCCGCAGACTCGTGGCTCGGGATGTCCTCCAGCAGACTCGTGGCTCGGAATGTCCTCCAGCAGACTCGTGGCTGGGGATGTTCTCTAGCAGACTCGTAGTTCGGGATTTCCTCCAGCAGACTCGTTGCTCGGGATGTCCTCCCGCAGACTCGTGGTTCGGGATTTCCTCCAGCAGATTCGTGGCTCGGAAAGTCCCTCCAGCAGACTCGTGGCACGGGAAGTCCTACTAGCAGACTCGTGGCTCGGGATGTCCTACAGCAGACTCGTGGCATGAAGTGTCCCTCCAGCAGACTCGTGGCTCGGGATGTCCTCCAGCAGACTCGTTGCTCGGGATGTCATCCAGCAGACTCGTGGCTCGGGGTGTCCCTCCAGCAGACTCGTGGCTCGAGGTGTCCTCCAGCAGACTCGTGGCTCTGGATGTCCTCCAGCAGACTCGTGGCTCGGAATGTCATCCAGTAGACTCGTGGTTCGGAATGTCCCTCCAGCAGACTCGTGGCTCGGGAAGTCCCACTAGCAGACTCGTGGTTCGGGATGTCCTCCAGCAGACTCGTGGCTCGAGGTGTCCTCCAGCAGACTCGTGGTTCGGGATGTCCCTCCAGCCGACTCGTGGCTCGGGATGTCCTCCAGCAGACTCGTGGCTGGGGATGTTCTCTAGCAGACTCGTAGTTCGGGATTTCCTCCAGCAGACTCGTTGCTCGGGATGTCCTCCCGCAGACTCGTGGCTCGGGATGTCCTCCAGCAGACTCGTGGCTCGGAATGTCCTCCAGCAGACTCGTGGCTGGGGATGTTCTCTAGCAGACTCGTAGTTCGGGATTTCCTCCAGCAGACTCGTTGCTCGGGATGTCCTCCCGCAGACTCGTGGCTCGGGATGTCCTCCAGCAGACTCGAGGATCGGGATGTCCTCCAGCAGACTCGTGGTGCGTTATGTCCCTCCAGCAGACTCGTGGCTCGGGATGACCTCCAGCAGACTCGTGGCTCGGGATGTCCTCCAGCAGACTCGTGGCTAGGGATGTCCTCCAGCAGACTCGTGGATCGGAATGTCCCTCCAGCAGACTCGTTGCTCGGAATGTCCTCCAGCAGACTCGTGGCTAGGGATGTCCTCCAGCAGACTCGTGGCTCGGGATGTCCCTCCAGCAGACTCGTGGCTCGGGATGTCCCTCAAGCAGACTCGTGGCTCGGGATGACCCTCCAGCAGACTCGTGGCTCGGAAGGTCCTCCAGTAGACTCGTAGCTCGGGATGTCCTCTAGCAGACTCGTGGCTCGGAATGTCCTCTAGCAGACTCGTGGTTCGGGATTTCCTCCAGCAGATTCGTGGCTCGGAAAGTCCCTCCAACAGACTCGTGGCTCGTGAAGTCCTACTAGCAGACTCGTGGCTCGGGATGTCCTACAGCAGACTCGTGGCTTGAAGTGTCCCTCCAGCAGACTCGTGGCTCGGGATGTCCTCCAGCAGACTCGTTGCTCGGGATGTCCTCCAGCAGACTCGTGGCTCGGGGTGTCCCTCCAGCAGACTCGTGGCTCGAGGTGTCCTCCAGCAGACTCGTGGTTCGGGATGTCCTCCAGCAGACTCGTGGCTCGGAATGTCATCCAGTAGACTCGTGGTTCGAAATGTCCCTCCAGCAGACTCGTGGCTCGGGATGTCCTCCAGCAGACTCGTGGCTGGGGATGTTCTCTAGCAGACTCGTTGTTCGGGATTTCCTCCAGCAGACTCGTTGCTCGGGATGTCCTCCCGCAGACTCGTGGCTCGGGATGTCCTCCAGCAGACTCGTGGCTCGGAATGTCCTCCAGCAGACTCGTGGCTGGGGATGTTCTCTAGCAGACTCGTAGTTCGGGATTTCCTCCAGCAGACTCGTTGCTCGGGATGTCCTCCCGCAGACTCGTGGCTCGGGATGTCCTCCAGCAGACTCGTGGCTCGGGATGTCCTCCAGCAAACTCGTGGCGCGGGATGTCCCTCCAGCAGACTCGTGGCTCGGGATGTCCTCCAGCAGACTCGTGGCTCGGGATGTCCTCCAGCAGACTCGTGGCTCGGGATGTCCTCCAGCATACTCGTGGCTCGGAATGTCCTCTAGCAGACTCGTGGTTCGGGATTTCCTCCAGCAGACTCGTGTTTCGGAATGTCCCTCCAGCAGACTCGTGGCTCGGGAAGTCCTACCAGCAGACTCGAGGCTCGGGATGTCCTCCAGCAGACTCGTGGCTCGGGATGTCCCTCCAGCAGACTCGTGGCTCGGGATGTCCTCCAGCGGACTTGTGGCTCGGTATATCCCTCCAGCAGACTCGTGGCTAGGGTTGTCCTACAGCAGACTCGTGGCTCGGGATGTCCTCCAGCAGGCTCGTGGCTCGGAATGTTCTCTAGCTGACTCGTGGTTCCGGATTTCCTCCAGCAGACTTGTGTTTCGGAATGTCCCTCCAGCAGACTAATGGCTCGGTAAGTCCCACTAGCAGACTCGTGTCTCGGGATGTCCTCCAGCAGACTCGTGGCTCGGGATGTCCTCCAGCAGACTCGTGGCTAGGGATGTCCTCCAGCAGACTCGTGGCTCGGAATGTCCTCTAGCAGACTCGTGGCTCGGGATGTCCCTCCAGCAGACTCGTGGTTCGGGATGTTCTCCAGCAGACTCGTGGCTCGGGATGTCCTCCAGCAGACTCGTGGCTCGGGATGTCCTCCAGCAGACTCGTTGGTCGGGTTGTCCTCCAGCAGGCTCGTGGTTCGGAATGTCCTCTAGCAGACTCGTGGTTCGGGATTTCCTCCAGCAGACTCGTGGTTCGGAATGTCCCTCCAGCGAACTCGTGACTCGGGAAGTCCCACTAGCAGACTTTTTGCTTGGGATGTCCTCCAGCAGACTCGTGGCTCGGGGTGTCCCTCCAGCAGACTTTTCGCTTGGGATGTCCTCCAGCAGACTCGTGGCTCGGGGTGTCCCTCCAGCAGACTCGTGGCTCGGGATGTCCTCCAGCGGACTCGTGGCTCGGGGTGTCCCTCCAGCAGACTCGTGGCTCGGGGTGTCCCTCCAGCAGACCTGTGGCTCGGGATGTCCTCCAGAAGACTCGTGGCTCGGGATGTCCCTCCAGCAGACTCGTGGCTCGGGATGTCCTCCAGCAGTCTCGTGTCTCGGGGTGTCCCTCCAGCGAACTCGTGACTCGGGAAGTCCCACTAGCAGACTTTTTGCTTGGGATGTCTTCCAGCAAACTCGTGGCTCGGGGTGTCCCTCCAGCAGACTTTTCGCTTGGGATGTCCTCCAGCAGTCTCGTGGCTCGGGGTGTCCCTCCAGCAGACTCGTGGCTCGGGATGTCCCTCCAGCAGACTCGTGGCTCGGGATGTCCTCCAGCAGACTCGTGGCTCGGGATGTCCTCCAGCAGACTCGTGGCTCGGGGTGTCCCTCCAGCAGACTCGTGGCTCGGGATGTCCTCCAGCAGACTCGTTGCTCGGGATGTCCTCCAGCAGACTCGTGGTTCGGAATGTCCTCCAGCAGACTCGTGGCTCGGGATTTCCACCAGCAGACTCGTGGCTCGGAATGTCCTCTAGCAGACTCGTGGTTCGGGATTTCCTCCAGCAGACTCGTGGCTCGGAATGTCCCTCCAGCAGACGTGTGGCTCGGGAAGTCCCACTAGCAGACTCGTGGCTCGAGATGTCCTCCAGCAGACTCGTGGCTCGGGGTGTCCCTCCAGCAGACTCGTGGCTTGGGATGTCCTCCAGCAGACTCGTGGCTCGGTATGTCCTCCTGCAGACTCGTGGCTTGGGGTGTCCCTCCAGCAGACTCGTGGCTCGGGATGTCCTCTAGCAGACTCGTGGCTCGGGATGTCCTCCAGCAGACTCGTGGCTCGGGGTGTCCCTCCAGCAGACTCGTGGCTCGGGGTGTTCCTCCAGCAGACCTGTGGCTCGGGATGTCCTCCAGAAGACTCGTGGCTCAGGATGTCCTCCAGCAGACTCGTGTCTCGGGGTGTTCTTCCAGCAGACTCGTGGCTCGGAATGTCCTCCAGCAGACTCGTGGCTCGGGATGTCCTCCAGCAGACTCGTGGCTCGGAATGTCCTCCAGCAGACTCGTGGCTCGGGATTTCCACCAGCAGACTCGTGGCTCGGAATGTCCTCTAGCAGACTCGTGGTTCGGGATTTCCTCCAGCAGACTCGTGGCTCGGAATGTCCCTCCAGCAGACTTGTGGCTCGGGAAGTCCCACTAGCAGACTCGTGGCTCGGGATGTCCTCCAGCAGACTCGTGGCTCGGGGTGTCCCTCCAGCAGACTCGTGGCTTGGGATGTCCTCCAGCAGACTCGTGGCTCGGTATGTCCTCCAGCAGACTCGTGGCTCGGAATGTCCTCTAGCAGACTCGTGGTTCGGGATTTCCTCCAGCAGACTCGTGGCTCGTTTTGTCCCTCTAGCAGACTCGTGGCTGCGCGAGTGCTGGCAGATGGTAACGACGTGGACATCCCTCTAGACGTCTCTCCTCGCGCTCGCAGCTACTCGTTCGGGATGTTGGATTCGAACCCGCGCCTGAGTGATTACGTCGGCGGCAGCTCTGGTGACAACTCTGGGTGCTACTCGCTGATGGCTTAGCGAGTAACGACTTAAAGGTGGAGGACTCATACACGTTCCCTCAGGGCGAGTCTCTCAACACCCGTCACCGGCGTCGTCAGATTAGTTTCCTCGCCGCACTGACCGGCGTCCCGACGCCTCCCTCTGCGTCGCTTCGGCCGAATTCTGACGCCGTCGTACGTAGCTGCGCCTCGGGTCGTGACTCCTGATGTTCTTAGTGTCAGGCAGCCCGCTTTGCGGCCTTCCGTCCTTCTCCGGCGGTTTGGTTGGAACGACCGAGGTTATTCTGACACCCCAGCTGGTTCTACGTCTCACAGAGTTCGGGTCTGTTGTTTTCAACGATACTCGCTCCCGCGGCACAGTCATTCACTCAGAGTCAGCGACTCACTCGGCGAGTCGAGAAAAGACATAACGGGCGTACGCCCCGTGACAATAGTTTAGGGTTAAATATTGAATAAAATTACAATTGGCATAATAAAATATGTGTTCTTGAAGCAAAAAGTGAAATAATATTCTATGAATAAAGTTCCTTTATATATAAGAGTATCACGTGAACTAAGTTTAGTTTAGAGAGATAACGTATAAGTCCATGTATCAATTTTTTTCGGGAAGACGTTGATTAGAAATGAGTGATCTAGAGTTGCAAAAGAGTTGTACTGAAGAACAGTGTAGACAGTGTAGACAGATATTACAATATCAGGTTAATCTTTCGTACACGACCATTCGTGAGTTGTAAGATTTGACAACAGATGAATTAAAAATTTTATAATTAAATCGATTTTTTTAAATTTAAAATTAAGAAATTTAGGTGAATTTACTTCTTTTATAAATTTTCTGGTTGAAAATATTTTTGAACTGTTGCTTGACGCGTTGCTAGTCGGCCCCCTGGGCTACCACCAGCTCCCTCGGACAGAAAACAACTGGCGCAGGGCATATTAACGAGAGCATATTAACAAGAGGAAACAACGGCTCTCCCGTTTGTAACGATTAAAAAATTCTTATGTATTAATGTAGCGCTTTCGTCTAAACTGAACATTTGGGAATCGACTTCTGTTTGACAGTCTTTCCTGGCAACAAAATGTGCAAAATGAAATTTAAACGTGGCCTCTATTGCACAACCTACAACTTATTAGAACAATTAATCTTTTTTATGGAAATAAAACATTAAAGAAGAATTCAAAAGTGCTAGAATTAGATGGCATACTGTACAGGATAGCTTTTAATTCGTGGTTAATTCTGTACCTAAATATTTCTCTATAAATTAGAACTATGCGACTTATGACGTGCATTTATTATTAGTACTGCTTAAGTAGATGTTTTAAAACTAAATTTATTTCTTAAATTTATTTTTGAATAAAATACTACAAGAGATAAAAAAACAAAATATCCACATTAGTTATTAAATTTATAATGTACGCCCCGTTACGTCTCCGCCCGCGTCAGAAGCGATTTCAAGACTGCAGGTCGATTTGAAGTCCCGCTAGCTCATGTAAACCATGAAATTGACCCGGGATCAGTGAATGCTATAGTTTCGTGAGCTGTATAATAAGTTTATCGGTGTTTGCGACCGTTGCTCCCAGCCGGCCAGACACTCACCCCACCGGGGGTCACCAGGAGACGCTCGTGGACTGCCGACACCGCTGAAGGCAGGCAGGACCAGCCCGACGCCACCACAGAAGGAATTGATCGCCATTATTGTTGACGCGCGGAGACATGTCATACGGCAGGAGTATGGACCCGTGGGTCACGATTCGGTGTCCTCCACCAATGAGTAGCAACTCAATGAGCGAATCGACGTCCGAAAACGATGACACCCAAAGTTCCCAACGAAGCGATGGTCTTCGCCACGGCGAGATAAGTGGGTTCGAGTCTGCCAGCATCGAGCTGCAATTCGCCGGAATACTTGACAGTTGCGAAGCCAGTGAGGTAGCAAGAAACGCGAGGACGATGGATGTCAGGGCGAGTGGAGGAGCCCCAGGCCACTCCACGGATACGACACCAAGGAGGATTCCCACGACGTCTGGGAGTTGCTGGTTGGTAGCCCAGGAAAAGAAGGTTTTATGTCGGGAAAAATTAGAGACAAGCTGATATTTTCGCAAGTGTTAGGACCTAACTAGAGGTATATTTTCCCAAAAGTCCCCACCCCTCCCCTTTGTGCTTCCCCCCCTACCCTCCCTTAAACATCCGATTTGCAAGCATTTGGATTACCCTTCATATCTCCGTTGTTATTTATTGCAGTCAAATTTTATTTATATCGTTTTATTCCTTATGTTATTATCTACAATAAAGTTTTGTATAGTTTTGTTCTAAGATTAGCAGTTAACAAGATATTAGCTGAGGAATGTCAATTTTTACAATTTTATGTTGTTTGTTAAGAATATTTAAGTTTAAAATTTTAATTTGGGACATTTTCACGAAACACTTAAGATAAAAAGTGTAGAATGATTCTTTAGCTTTCCAACGGTATTAATTTTTCATAGTTTGGATGACGATAACATGTGTATAACACTAGATTATGCGAGGAAGGCGCTGCATTTTGTTCTACCCTTGGTGCGTGCTGCAGTGGGTGACCTCAGGAGGCTAAACAACAGGCTTACTATCAAGAGCGAGGGAGCTGGCGTGTTGAGTCATAGAAATGTCCCTAACCACCAACGACCATAAATTTCTTAAGACATGTTTACTGCCTTGAGTAATCCGTCTTCCAGAGACTAGTTCTTGGAGTGGATTTGAAGTGTGCGGTAACGTTCTAGCGTGTATGTGCGTGATTTTCTAAAACTTCCGCTTACTCTACGTCACATAATAACGTGAAGTACTAGAAAGTACGGTGTTAATTTTTGATAACTGAAGAAATTTTGCAACAGCTTCTCGCAAATCTAAGAAGGTAAGAATGTTTTCAATAACAAAAGCTAAGTATTATTGTAATAAAAAACCACTTCTTCCCGTGGGCTGTTGCTATTCAGTGGTTATAGTGCTGTTCTCCTATCAAGACGATTTGGGTTTGGTTCCCGGATAGGACCACACCTTTTTTTTTCATTTGTACCACTGCATGTTCGGCTGTCGATTTTTTTCCCCTTCTTCGGAGCCTTGTGCTATCCTCCACCCTAGCACTCCGGCCCTGCTTCATTCGCATATTAGCATCGATTGTAGATGCTTCACGTCTTAAGATCCACCAGGACATCTTATAAAATATTTTTACACAGAAGACTATATGTCGGCTTTATTGCAGTTTTCTTACTTTTTAAATTTGTGTCACGTAAATGTGATTTCTATTGCAACACAAATATCAAACACCGTTAGGCCTATTGATGTGTGTGTCAATACACTGTTTTTTGAAGTTCAGGAAATTAATAGATCATATAACTTAAATATTTTTACATATTTGTGTGAGATTTGTAGTAAAATCTTTTTAAAAATGTAATAATAAACTGATTCAATTCAACATCGTAACTATTTATCGTAATGTTTTTTATGGTTCTTCAGAATACCAAACTTTCATTTTAAGTAAATAAGTATACTATTAAAATGCGCATTTGTCAGTCTATGGTAACTTTTTACTATTCGACAATTGCAAATCAACAACTTTCTAAGTGATGCGTATGTTTCAGGATTGAATCTACCTACCATGTTATAACAAGAATTCACACTAACTAAAATTGAAATCGAACATTTAAGTATACTTTGTATTCTATGCGGTAAAGATACGGAAGGAGATACTGTTGTTGTTACAAAAGGGTTGAAGACAATAACAGAAGCAAGCATTCTACGAAAGGATGGGCTCCACAAGAACTTGAAAGAAAAATCAAGTGTTCGAGTACACAAATCGTGTAGGCAAAACTATACCAGACCATCACGTATTAAAGCTGCAACTACATCATCACTAAGTCCTGCTGTATGTATTCCTTCAACATTATCGCCTGTTTTGCGAAGTGTAGGAAATAATTTTGACTACAAAAAAGATTGAATTTTTTTGTGGGGAAGAGGCAATTGTCGATTCTAAGATTGCTTTGTATCGTAGGAAAAATGTTCGTATGGTAGCAACATTTGAAATTAAAGATAGTTTGTTGCAGAGATGTGAAGATCGGAGCGATGAATGGGGAGATCAAGTGAAAGCACGCATTTTAAATGTAAGTGACCTTGTAGCCCCAGAAGCACGATACCATAAAAACTGGCATGACACTTTTTCAAAGACAAACCCAAGTGAAGGATTTGTAGGCAGACCGATGACGGATAAAGAATAAGTTTTAATGTTGTGCAGTTACATTGAACAAAGCGATGAATGCCAATATTCAATTCAAGAGTTGCAAGATATAATGGCATGCATTTCAGGGGGAAAATATACATATTCCGACAAACACCTGAAAAATCTTCTTCTAGAACACTTTAAAGAACGCCGCATTATGGTATCTAATGTTTCAGGTAGAAAGAACATTGTGTGTTTGTCTGATACTGTCCATAAAATTATTGATACCTGGTACAAAGAAATAGATAGGAACCTAGAAACGGAAAAACTTAGGATAGTATTGGCTGCAGCTGACATCATTAAAGAAGATATTCAAAAGAAGGCATATGATCATGAAACATATCCAGGTACCAATGACATTACATGTGGAGGAGAACATTTAATACCAAATACATTAGCAGCTTTCACACAAAGAGTTACGAAAAAGAAAAACGGTTCAGAGTTTGAAATGGTAGACAGAAAATGTGTAGTCATAAACCATGCTATTATATCAGCTGTAAGAACCAGATCATTTTTGTTACCACTTCACATTGGCTTAGCTCTGAAACTACATCGTTTATATGGATCTAAGCATCTTATCAACATGCTATATTCTATGGGTATTTGTGCTTCCAATTACGAAGCTTCCGTGTACATTAATACTCTCATAAATTCAGGATCACTAAATGTCAATGAAGATGCTTTCATACAGCATGATTTTGATAATGCTCATGTCAATGTTCGAACACTGGATGGCGTCAACACGTTTCATGCAATGGGCGGGGTCCAAACTATTACCCCAGATTCTAGTTTTGAAACTCAAGTAAAGGTTGCAAGGAAATCTTCTGGAACATTTAATCCAGAATGCATTAGGATACGATCTTACCCAAAGAAAAAAGCCCACAACGGACTTAGTAGCATTACTGTGAAAGACTACAACGAAATAAAAGTTGAGCTGAAAAATTCAGACTTCACAGTAGCAACCATGATTCCTCTAAACTCTATTTGGCTTTCTGGAATGAATGCCCAACCAGGATGGAATGGTTTCATGAATTTCATTAACAGCAGAAGGGGAAAAAGTGACTCAACATATGTCATGGCTCTTCCATTTATTAATTTGGATAAGTGTGTAAGAGAAGCTGGAGGCGAGAGAAACGTACGTAAGCCAATTACCACATCTAAACCTTTTGCACCAAACGATCTGTTGCACATAGTGTCATGTTCATGTAAATCTGCATGTGGGAACTATTGTGGATGTCGAAAGACAGGTTTACATTGCTCAGCTATGTGTGAACACTGGAATGGTCTTTCGTGTAACAATGCAACAGCCATAGATGAAGATGAAGATGCAATTGATGATGTATAATTATGTATGTAGGCGTTGAGTCGAAAACGTTATGAATAGATCTGTTTGTAAAATACATTGAAGTACTTTTGTTGTAAGTAGAATTTTTCTATACAAATTAAATAGCATGATGTGTAAATAACAGCAAAGTTTGGAAGTGAAAAATGCACATAAAGAAGTGAATAATTCAGTAAATGTCACAACAGCAGTGCAACAGTGGGTAGGTGGGTGGTCCGTGATGCTGTGGATTATACTGATTGCTCTTTATCACATACTGTGGATAAGCAGTCATGTATTTTAGTTCACAGCTGCCGGTTGTTGCCAGTCCGGAACACGGCGGGTCCATAGGTGGTGGATAATTGAACGATCCTATGTGGGTTAGGGTTGAAGCCCCCCCGAACCAAAACTGGCAAAAATAATATAAAAATTAAACCAACTTTGTTTCTGTATTCTGAACTAAAATTGTATATATAATTTATTTAGAATAATTAGGAAGAATTACAAGTAACGTTTAAGGCCAGCTGAGCGAGATTGAATAGGGTGCGGCAGATTGCTTTTAAGTCCGGGTTGCGAGAGGTGAGTTCTTGGTTTACTTACGGCCCTCTACTTCATGTTATCTTCATCCAAAATATGAAAAATTAATACCGTTGTAAAGCTAAAGAATCATTCTACACTTTTCATCTTAAGTGTTTCGTGAAAATGTCCCAAATTAAAATTTTAAACTTAAATATTCTTAACAAACTTAACATAAAATTGTAAAAATTGACATTCCTCAGCTAATATCTAGTTAACTGCTAATCTTAGAACAAAACTATACATAACTTTATTGTACATAATAATATAAGGAATAAAACGATATATAGAAAGTTTGACTGCTATAAATAACAACGGAGTTATGAAGGGTAATCCAAATGCTTGCAAATCGGATGTTTAAGGGCGGGTAGGGGGGGGGAAGCACAAAGGGGAGGGGTGGGGACGTTTGGGAAAATACACCTCTTTTTGGGTCCTAACACCTGCCAAAAGTTCAGCTTGTCTCTAATTTTTCCCGACATTTATGCATTTTTTCCTTTCATTTCCTGGGCTATGGAGCCCAGAGACTATGACGGTGCACTCGCAGGGAGAGTACCACCCTCCGCTGCTGCCACTGAGGAATCGTACCGACAACCAACCAGGCGGCACCGCATCCTGAGCCCTGTTTCGTAGAGGCGGACGAGCGACGGACGAGTGAGCCAGGCTCAGAGTTCGTCCCAGTGCCACCACAACCCGGCTCTGGAGAGACTCCTCTTGACTAGGTGACGAGTAGCTCATCAGGGCCGCCACAACCTGGTGCACTGGAGAGACTCCTCTTGACTTGGTGACGAGTAGCTCATCAGGGCCGCCACAACCTGGTGCACTGGAGAGACTCCTCTTGACTTGGTGACGAGTAGCTCATCAGGGCCGCCACAACCTGGTGCACTGGAGAGACTCCTCTTGACTTGGTGACGAGTAGCTCATCAGGGCCGCCACAACCTGGTGCACTGGAGAGACTCCTCTTGACTTGGTGACGAGTAGCTCATCAGGGCCGCCACAACCTGGTGCACTGGAGAGACTCCTCTTGACTAGGTGACGAGTAGCTCATCAGGGCCGCCACAACCTGGTGCACTGGAGAGACTCCTCTTGACTTGGTGACGAGTAGCTCATCAGGGCCGCCACAACCTGGTGCACTGGAGAGACTCCTCTTGACTTGGTGACGAGTAGCTCATCAGGGCCGCCACAACCTGGTGCACTGGAGAGACTCCTCTTGACTAGGTGACGAGTAGCTCATCAGGGCCGCCACAACCTGGTGCACTGGAGAGACTCCTCTTGACTTGGTGACGAGTAGCTCATCAGGGCCGCCACAACCTGGTGCACTGGAGAGACTCCTCTTGACTTGGTGACGAGTAGCTCATCAGGGCCGCCACAACCTGGTGCACTGGAGAGACTCCTCTTGACTAGGTGACGAGTAGCTCATCAGGGCCGCCACAACCTGGTGCACTGGAGAGACTCCTCTTGACTTGGTGACGAGTAGCTCATCAGGGCCGCCACAACCTGGTGCACTGGAGAGACTCCTCTTGACTTGGTGACGAGTAGCTCATCAGGGCCGCCACAACCTGGTGCACTGGAGAGACTCCTCTTGACTAGGTGACGAGTAGCTCATCAGGGCCGCCACAACCTGGTGCACTGGAGAGACTCCTCTTGACAAGGCAACGAGTAGCTAATCAGGGCCGCCAGAACCTGACGCCCCTGGAGAGACTTCTATAGACAAGGCGAGTAGCTCATCAGGAAACGTGCCACGTAACTCGGTGGCGGTTTTAGAACTCGCTCTTTCGCCTTGGCTTTTTAAAGTAATATTTGAATTAGCTGGTGACTGTTTCTAATCTGAGGCAATAAAACTTTACATAATCAGGGTTACCTCTGTTTTGAGGAACTATATGATATTAGAATTGTGTGAAGTGTTGGTCAGAAACTATGGCGAATGCTATATACTAACATAAATGTTAATCTTTTCAATACGTCTCTAACAGTGTGCAAACAGAGTCTAGTAAATTTGTTGTTAATCAGTTATATCATTTGTTTGATTTCTTTCTTAAGCATAAGCTTTTGTTTAAAGCCATCGACGGGAACTGGTAAACGAGTCCTGGCATAAAATTAGAGTATAGAAGTCGCTATTACGTTTTGATTCATTTCCCTTGCTTTGTGAATGTTGTTTCATATAAAATATTGTAATTAATTTATGAATACGACCATGCTTGTTTTTATAGAACTGTTAACCACAACAAAGAATCCAAGCAAACACAACCCATTGCACGTTAATGTCGAAGCAGCATTTAGGCTACAGGACACCATTTTTAACACTTTTGTTAAACCTACATGAAGTGATAAAAGTAATTTTTGGTAGTAGTAGTTTCAGGTCTTTCGTTTTTTAAAGCTACTCCTAAGAGGTGAGGTACACATACATGTATCTCAGCCGTACTGGCTGTAAGTATACTCAGCAAGCGTTATTTTCCACCCACACCACCACACAAAAACAAACACTCCGTTACACCATTGAATATATATAATGTGTTTACACACATACAGTGAGTCTTGTTTCATCGACAAATATCGGCTGCAGGTTCATCATGGCAAAATAAGTTGAAAACATACGACATGGACTAAAGTGCTTCCTAAAGTGGAACAAAATTTTTAGTGTAAATCATATAGAAATTATTTTAAGATGAAGCACTGAGCGTCTAGATTATGTTTAGATGAATGAAGTTTTGCAGGATGAGTCAGAATTCGACCAATAACCATCAGTTGTGGGTTCATCACGACAAAATAAGTTTCAAAATATATATGTATGACTTACGGTATACATGTGCTCCCAAAGTAATACAGAAAAATGGTAGTTGCACGTAGCAGAATCCGAATCTGGAGTTAGCCAACAAAATTTCGTGGTGGGTTTTGAGATATTCGCATAATCAGCGAAAGTTTCGCACTTATTTTGCTTATTTTTTTAACAGTATATGTGGTAGTAAAAAACTCACTCTCACAGTTTTTAAATAAAACTATATTTTCCGTTTTTTTAGCTCAACCAGAGTTCTGAACGTTCTATAGTTCCCAAGATTAAGAACCCCAAAAATTGGTCATTTTTTCCAAAAATCGAAATTTGAAGTTTTAGGACAAATTTTGAGTCAAATATTGGGAAACATACTGATCCTACGAGGAAAAACATTAGGAAGGAAGTTATAGCAAATATATTTAACTTTATTTTAAGCACAGAAAGACCTAGTGAGAGTTTTCCAGAAACCCAAAAATGAGAAAAATTTTTTTGGATGAGTGATCTAAAACCTTTCCATAACTTAAAAACTTCGCGTTTTTTTACTTACTACACTAAACTTGTGTTTGATATGTAAGATTATATTTAAAGTTAAAATATTAGTGATTATTTATATTTACATTATTAAGTAGAAAACAAATTTTAACTAGTCTTTATTGCTAACCAGAGATATGTAACAACTATAACCTGCAAAACGAGAAAATACACCAATAATATTTCGTGTAAAATTTCGGAAACTAAATTTAATGTTGAATTCTTTTTAACTGGTTGAGAGTAATAAATATACGAAAACTATAGTTCTGAACGCGAATCACACTTAGATTCAACACCCACCGCTAAAACTCGCTGCCGCAACAGCTACATCAACAATGGAATCATTCGATTTGCAGAGCGAAATTTAATATTATTTATTTAAAAGATTCCTATAAAAGTAAAAAAAGACTTGAAAAATACTAAACACCTACTTTGTACCTGATTTTCGACCAGAAATTTTATTACAATACGGTTCATTTGGTTAAAGTTAATTAAAAAGTTAATACTACAAAGTTTCCCTTTGGCTTTGTGAAATTTGGTTCAAACTACAAATGGAAGCACCGTGGTTACACATTTCCGTTACATGCAATTTTATTCGATTTACTAAATTACTCCTACCATTTGCCGTATACCGAGAGCTAAAATGTCACACATCAAAATATTCGGCCGCGCTTGGGCACAGAAGGGACATGAGTTCCAGGAGGCCCTGACTGTGGCTCTACTTCTGCAGCTCGGTAAGAAAAAATTCCGATAAGTGTTTGAAACTTGAATTTTAAGGGTTAATTGCAGGTGCAATTGAAACTCAGTTAATAATTTTTACCTTGAATAGATGGCTTATGTTTGTCATCTACATCTTTATTCTCACAGCTATAAATATCTCGCTAACTGTGAAGATGATCTCGACATCAATGTGTTTGTAATGTTTTTGAAGGATAGCAACGGAAGGCTAAGGTCGGAGTTATTGTCCAAAGTTGGCTCAATAAGGCGGATGTTGTATCACATCCGCTTACAGCGTGTAAGCAAAGGATGTGTTGAGAAAGCCTTTCATTCAGTGCTGTGTTTGGATGAAACCACGTAGAAAAGGCTCGCTCTCTCTTTAGTTGGAGAAAATAGACGTTGGTTGAAGCTGGCAGGCCTATCAACAGTACAAGGAGATCAACATCCTCCCCTACAGATGCCACTGTGTTGTGATCAGATGAAAATGAGATGGTAGTGGTGACAATCAGACTGTCACCATCCTCTTCCTTTTGATAGAACACAATTTGGACCTAGCTTATTTTTACCCTAAACAATGAATCTTGCAACTTTTGTTGCATTCGTTCGCCAGGAAGTGTTCTGGAGAGACCTTTGGTGACATGTCATCAGTGAAGACCACTTCAGACGCATGCTTGTTTGTTAACCTCCTTGAGCGCTACACATGTTTGGTGTTGGTGGATGATACACAGTATCCGTAAATACAATGACATATACAGAGTTGTAGTGGCAACATATGTAAGCGATATACGTGTCACAGATGTTAGAGAAAGTTGTATCAGTTGGTTACATCACATTGTGCAACAGAAAGCCTCCATCGATCACATGTACTGTTTCCCCGGTTACTGAGTATATGGTACAGAGTTGAAATATGTGTACTGATAGATCTGAGCTGTTCCGTTTCTGGAAAAGATAGGTGTTGTTCCAACCAATCCAACATTTTTCAAACAATTTTAGTTTTTAGTTTAATTCTTGCCTCACTGGCATTTACGTCCTGTTCAGAAGATCAAAAATTCACACCACAATACGTTTAGATTGCTTCAGTAATTTGTGACATGTGTCCATCTGGTTGCTACACTGGAGCTTAATTAAACTCTCCATTCTTTCCTCCCCTTCCGCGAGGACGACCAACTGGCGTCAAAACAAAGAATGAGTTAAATGATCCTTTAGGGGTTCGACGCACAAATTTTTCCTTAGTTTGGAATACTCCTTATAGGCCTATAATAATATCTGTAAAAATTAATACCCCAATACCTTAGCTCCTTATTATAATATCTGAAAAAACACTTTCAAAGCAGTCACGAGGACTGCCGGCAGAAGTGAAAAATTAAAACTATAAACAAACAGTTGTTATTTTCAATTTTCTTTTTTTATCGTCTGAAGACATCAGTAGTATAGGATAGCCGGTCCGGAAACAGGGTTCAGGGTGTGGAGCCGGAGCCGGTGTCCGCCATCTTGGATTGTGACATCACGGCAGCCATCTTCGATGTGTGTGACCTTGACATTTAACCTTGACTTTGACCCCGACGGCCATCTTGGACGAGCGTAACGGGACACATCGTAACGGGACATAACGCAACGGGACAAGTAGATCACGGTGGCCATATTGGATCCGCCATTTTGGATGATGTCATTGTGTTCTCGAACATTCCGGCGATGTGATTTCCGCCATATTGGATTCTGTTAATGTTGCAATTTTCGTTATGGTCGCCATCTTGAAATTTGGATGCCATCTTGAAAATCTTTAATTATTAAACGATTTTAATGAAAAAAATTCCAAAATTCATCAAAAAATTTACTTATTCGAATTATGATTGATTATATTGATCACCGTCCTCGGTTCGAACCCGGTGAGTGCAAAAAAAACTAAAAATGGCGACAGGCTCATTCCTCAATGGTGGATGCAGGCAGACTGACTCCTACCACTTTTTTTTTCAGAGCATATATATCGGCAGCTGGTATAACGTCATTTCCGCCATCTTGTCTTCGTCCGCTGGAGATCACCATCTTGTTTTCGTCCGCAAGAGTGTGCTGATACCATGTTAGTATAATTATCTGGTCACCACACCTTTGACCTTGACCTTGAAATTTGACCTTGACCTTAGAATTTGACCTTGACCTTGAACATTGACCTTGACCTTGAAATTTGACATTGACCTTGAAATTTGACTTTGTCCTTGAAATTTGACTTTGTCGTTGTCGACCATCATGGATCTGACATTTTATGTTCATTACATGCTACCAGGAGCCACCACCTGCCGGAGTACGCCATCTTTTGTGTGTGTGTACTTGTATTATAGAGTACATTTCCATCTGGATAATTTTATTCTAACCCGCTACAGTGCAGTAATCATTTATTACAGAGGTGCCATCTTGAAATTCGGCCGCCATCTTGAAATCATGTATTAATGTAGCTAGAAAAGCGGGAAACAATCAAACATTCATTAAATAAATCACTCATTAACTTACATATTGATTCGATCGATTCCTGTCCTCGGTTCGATACCCGATCGATGCAATAATGTTTAATTTTATGTAAAAAATAATAATTTCAATAAACCATATTCAACATTCGTAAAGAGACTCTAAATCCTCTACTACCATCATCCTATCAGACATCAAGACCACCATATTGGAAATTCGTAATTATAATGCTAGAGATTCGGGAAAAAGTTCAAAATTCATTAAATAAATTTGTAATTTATATACTGATTGATTAGATCGACTAAGGTCAATGGTTCGATCCCTGGCCGATACAAAACAACTTTAATTTTAAAAAAGTACCAGAAAAGGGTAAGGTTCAGGAAATAAAACACCATAAAGTCTTTTACAAACATAATATTTATTACACAATTTCTATCCTACTACAGAATCACTTGCGAAAGCCAGCAATCTTATAAACATTTAGCCCTGCATAGACGTGCAACGACTACTTCTTAGCTCCAACAGCTCCAAATGCTCCAAATAGCTCCAACAGCTCAAAATGGCTCCAAATGCTCCAAACGGCCTCCAAATGGCTCCAAAGCTCCAAATGGCTCCAACAGCTCCAAATGGCTCCAAATGCTCCAAACGGCCTCCAAACGCTTGACAGCTCCAAATGTCTCCAGCAGCTCCAAATGCTCCAACAGCCTCCAAATGGTTAAGACAGCTCCAAATGCTACAAATGGTTCCAATAGCTCCAAATGCTCCAAAAGGCTCCAAATGCTCCAAATGGCTCCAACAGCTCCAAATGCTACAAAAGGCTCCAATTGCTACAACAGCCTCCAAATGCTCCAAAAGTCTCCAAATGCTTCAAAAGGCTCCAATTGCTCCAACAGCTCCATCTTCAATTGGTTCCAACTGATTCGAATTACTTTTTTTATCGAACTTGGCATGATTACTGACATGTCTTTATTAGTACACATTTTGACTGGCAGTGTTAACCTATTTTGCACCTTTAAGTTATAAGTTTTATTTAAAAATCAGATTTCGATAAATGGTAGATACTATTTGGAAAGAAAATATATTAATTTATCTTCAAGTTTATACACATACATTTAATATAAGCCATTATTGTATGTAGCCAGCTTCCTTCAGTTCTTTGAGTATGAAGGATATTTCTTTAATGTTCGAATAGTTTCCTGCACAAAGCGATCCATGTAGTCGTCGTAGCCTGTCAACCAATATGTTAGGATCTTCCAATGAGGTATAATCAATCTCTTCTGCTGCGTTCATCATCCTTGCATGTTTATAATAAATATTATTATCTCTGGTGTCTATCGTTTTAACACCAACCACAAGGTCACATTCGTCATCGCGCCAGTGATTATCACAAGCTTGATAAGGATAATTTATTTTATTACGACGTTTCCATCGTTTTGGTCTCAAACTACCATCACTGTCTTCGCTCTTGCATGCTTTTGGTGCTTCAGCACAGTACTCAATCATGTCAGCCTTAGATGTGCCAGCACAGTCTTTGTTCATGCCAGCTTCTGATGTGTCACCACAGTCCTCAATCATGTCAGCATCACAAACTTGATCAGGATAAATTATTTTATTACGTCGTTTCCATCGTTTTGATCTTTGACCGCCATCACAGTCTTCGATCTTGCCTGCTTTAGGTGCTTCAGTACAGTACTCAATCATGTCAGCCTCAGATGTGTCACCACAATCTTCAATCATGCCCGCTTCAGATGATTCATCAAAGTCTTCGACCTTGTAAGCTTCAAATGGTTGTCCATCTTTCTCATTTTCATGGAGACGACTAGATATTGGAGTAAATATCTTTTCATTTCTAATGTGGTTACAACTTCCTTCGTTTGTTTTAAATTTTAAATTATTATCTTGATCCAGATCAGTAATTTTAGCATTAGCTTTTTCGCCTTCGTTCCTCTTCCGCGATGTTGTAGCCCAGTCTTCGTTATCTTTATTCATCTTAATTGTACAGGTCTTGTAATGTCTATCCAAGTAATATCTTCTACCAAAGGATTTCTGACACTGACTGCAATGAAATGGTTTTTGACAAGGACCCAAATTACCCTCGCTTCTCTCATGTCGTTTAGCATTCTTTCTCAAGGTAAACACCTTGCTACAGTATCTACAGTGATGTCGTTTTGATACAGCAACTAATCCCGAATCGGGATTCATATTAGTTACTGAGACTAATGCCAGACACAAACTAAGAGTTTTAAATTATATATATTACTTAAATAGAATTTTTTAATTATTTCATCAGCGAGAATTAATTTATCTCATTTTAAGGTACTTGTTGCAAGTAGTTATGCTTTTCAACAACAGATGTCGCCACATGTTACTTGCAGGTAAATAATATTTAGTTCTTTTATGCGGGATGCGGGATGCTCACTAACGATCGCAAAAGAAGGATGGCTTCGCTAGACACCAAGGAGAAGGAATTTCGTCTTCTTCGTTAAAGCTTCACAGAAGTCTCATGATATATTATTTGACCGAGTAATGATTTTTTTTGTTTCCACCTGATAAAATCCTTCATGCACAGATCAACTTCTCATCTGTAACCAGAAGCACTCGGAGAATACCATAAGATGTCTAGTAAGGAATAATCAGAAGCACTAAGAGAAAACCATAAAAAAATATTGTCAAGAATAATAAGGAGCACGCGGAGAAAACCACCATAATATTGACAAGAATAATCGGGAGCACACGGAGAAAACCACCACAAGTTTTCTTTGATATCATAAAATTACAAAAAAAATTTAATAAAAAATTTAAAATAAAAACAAAAAAATACAAAATTAAATTCTGGCTTGTACTAGAAATCTAACTTTGCACGTCAATGTTTACCTTGAGAAAGAATGCTAAACGACATGAGGGAAGCGAGTGTAATTTGGGTCCTTGTCAAAAACCATTTCATTGCAGTCAGTGTCAGAAATCCTTTGGTAGAAGATATTACTTGGATAGACATTACAAGACCTGTACAATTAAGATGAATAAAGATAACGAAGACTGGGCTACAACATCGCGGAGGAGGAACGAAGGCGAAAAAGCTAATGCTAAAATTACTGATCTAGAGCAAGATAATAATTTAAAATTTAAAACAAACGAAGGAAGTTGTAACCACATTAGAAATGAAGATATATTTACTCCAATATCTAGTCGTCTCCATGAAAATGTGAAAGATGAAGAACCACCTGAAGCTTACAATGTCGAAGACTTTGATGAATCATCTGAAGCTGGCATGATTGAAGATTGTGGTGACACATCTGAGGCTGACATGATTTAGTACTGTACTGAAGCACCTAAAGCAGGCAAGATCGAAGACTGTGATGGCGGTCTGAGACCAAAACGATGGAAACGACGTAATAAAATAATTTATCCTGATCACGTTTGTGATGCTGACATGATTGAGGACTGTGGTGACATCAGAAGCTGGCATGAACAAAGACTGTGCTGGCACATCTAAGGCTGACATGATTGAGTACTGTGCTGAAGCACCAAAAGCATGCAAGAGCGAAGACTGTGATGGTGGTTTGAGACCAAAACGATGGAAACGTCGTAATAAAATAAATTATCCTTATCAAGCTTGTGATAATCACTGGCACGATGACGAATGTGACCTTGAGGTTGGTGTTAAAACGATAGACACCAGAGATAATAATAATATTTATTATAAACATGCAAGGATGATGAACGCAGCAGAAGAGATTGATTATATCTTATGGGAAGATCCTAACATATTGGTTGACAGGCTACGACTACTACATGGATCGCTTTGTGCAGGAAACTATTCGAACATTAAAGAAATATCCTTCATACTCAAAGAACTGAAGGAAGCTGGCTACATACAATAATGGCTTATATTAAATGTATGTGTATAAACTTGAAGATAAATTAATATATTTTCTTTCCAAATGGTATCTTCCATTTATCGAAATCTGATTTCTAAATAAAACTTAAAACTTAAAGGTGCAAAATACGTTAACACTGCCAGTCAAAATGTATACTAATAAAGACATGTTAGTAATCATGCCAAGTTCGATAAGAAAAGTAATTCGAATCAGTTGGAACCAATTGAAGATGGAGCTGTTCTAGCAATTGGAGCCATTTCACGCATTTGGAGCCTTTTGGAGCTGTTGGAGCCATTTGGAGCATTTGGAGCCTTTGGAGCATTTGGAGGCTGTTGTAGCATTTGGATCCTTTTGGAGCATTTGGAGCTGTTGGAACCATTTGTAGCATTTGGAGCTATCTTAAGCATTTGGAGGCTGTTGGAGCATTTGGAGCTGCTGGAGACATTTGGAGCTGTCAAGCATTTGGAGGCCGTTTGGAGCATTTGGAGCCATTTGGAGCTGTTGGAGCCATTTGGAGCATTTGGAGCCTTTCGAAGCATTTGGAGCCTTTTGGAGCTGTTGGAGCCATTTGGAGCTGTTGGAGCCATTTGGAGCTGTTGGAGCCATTTGGAGGCCGTTTGGAGCATTTGGAGCCATTTTGAGCTGTTGGAGCCATTTGGAGCATTTGGAGCTGTTGGAGCTAAGAAGTAGTCGTTGCACGTCTATGCAGGGCTAAATGTTTATAAGATTGCTGGCTTTCGCAAGTGATTCTGTAGTAGGATAGAAATTGTGTAATAAATATTATGTTTGTAAAAGACTTTATGGTGTTTTATTTCCTGAACCTTACCCTTTTCTGGTACTTTTTTAAAATTAAAGTTGTTTTGTATCGGCCAGGGATCGAACCAATGACCTTAGTCGATCTTATCAATCAGTATATAAATTACAAATTTATTTAATGAATTTTGAACTTTTTCCCGAATCTCTAGCATTATAATTACGAATTTCCAATATGGTGGTCTTGATGTCTGATAGGATGATGGTAGTAGAGGATTTAGAGTCTCTTTACGAATGTTGAACATGGTTTACAGAAATTATTATTTTTTACATAAAATTAAACATTATTGCATCGATCGGGTATCGAACCGAGGACAGGAATCGATCGAATCAATATGTAAGTTAATGAGTGATTTATTTAATGAATGTTTGATTGTTTCCCGCTTTTCTAGCTACATTAATACATGATTTCAAGATGGCGGCCGAATTTCAAGATGGCACCTCTGTAATAAATGATTACTGCACTGTAGCGGGTTAGAATAAAATTATCCAGATGGAAATGTACTCTATAATACAAGTACACACACACACAAAAGATGGCGTACTCCGGCAGGTGGTGGCTCCTGGTAGCATGTAATGAACATAAAATGTCAGATCCATGATGGTCGACAACGACAAAGTCAAATTTCAAGGACAAAGTCAAATTTCAAGGTCAATGTCAAATTTCAAGGTCAAGGTCAAAGTTCAAGATCAAGGTTAAATTCTAAGGTCAAGGTCAAATTTCAAGGTCAAGGTCTAATTTCAAGGTCAAGGTCAAAGGTGTGGTGACCAGATAATTATACTAACATGGTATCAGCACACTCTTGCGGATGAAAACAAGGTGGTGATCTCCAGCGGACGAAGACAAGATGGTGGACATGACGTTATACCAGCTGCCGATATATATGCTTTGAAAAAAAAGTGGTAGGAGTCAGTCTGCCTGCATCCACCATTGAGTAAGGAACCTGTCGTTATTTTTAGTTTTTTTTTTGCACTCACCGGGTCCGAACCGAGGACGGTGATCAATATTATCAATCATAATTTGAATAAGTAAATTTTTTGATGAATTTTGGAATTTTTTTCATTAAAATCGTTTAATAATTAAAGATTTTAAAGATGGCGTCCAAATTTCAAGATGGCGACCATAACAAAAATTGCAACATTAATAGTATCCAATATGGCGGAAAACACATCGCCGGAATGTTCGAGAAGACAATGACATCATCCAAAATGGCAGATCCAAGATGGCGACCGTGATTTACTTGTCCCGTTATGTTATGTCCCGTTACGCTCGTCCAAGATGGCCGCCGGGATCAAAGTCAAGGTTAAAGGTCAAGGTCACACACATCCAAGATGGCCGCCGTGACGTCACAATCCAAGATGGCGGATACCGGCTCCGGCTCCACACCCTGAACCCTGTTTCCGGTCCGGCTATCCTATACTACTGACATCTTTAACGTTTTCCACACAGAATCGAGGATCTAAAAAATATTAAAAATCGATATTTAGAGAGAATAACAATATAATATACACAACAATTTTACCTATACTTGAAATGATAGAATTAATAATAATAATAATAATAATAATAATAATAGAAGTAACAATTATTAATATTAATAATGAATTAAAAAAATACAAATATAATTTGAAATAAGAAATACTAACTTTGTAAAATATTATTGTGTAACATAGGAAAATATTTTTTGAAAAAATGAGAGACTTTTTCGCAATTTTTACGAAAATATATAATCACACAACCAATTTGTTTTATCACGTTAGTAAAATATCTCCTAAATTAAAATAAAATACGCATTGTATAGTAATTGTAGGTATAAAAAAAATTAATAATTATGTTCTTAATTTTTAGGTTATATTGCTACAAAGACTCCGTTTTCTATGCTATTCAAACTATATATCTACATGAGATATTTTATATATATTTTATACTCTCTTTTTACTGCACAGTAATCACATACTTAAGATTTAAAATAAATTTAAAAAAAAAACACAATTTGAACAGTTATAGTGTTTTCGTTAACACGTCACGTGACCAATACGATGACGACTCACATGAACTTACTCCCTATCCAAACCTTCCTATAGAAGTTTTCACTTCAAAAATATAAATATTACTATAATAAAGCTATGAAACTCTGCAAAATGAAAATGTACATTTTTAGATAAGTTGTCAAGCCATGGAAATAGTTTAGATCATATCAACCGTAATCCAATATTCTCATTATTTTGTTTTTTGCCAATAATTATGAGTCAACCACTGAGTCTACATGCGTCAATCAGTGCTTGAATTAAGGTAATTTTGATTTGCTACAACTCCTAATGATTTTCCTCGTAGGATCAGTATGTTTCCCAATATTTGACTCAAAATTTGACCTAAAACTTAACATTTCACGTTCTGTAAAAAAATGACCAATTTTCGAGGTTCTTAATCTTGGGAATTATAGAACGTTCAGAGCTGTGGTTGAGCTAAAATTGAGGAAAACGTAGTCTTTTTTTTCAAAACGGTGACAGTTGGTTTTTGATACTACATATACTGTTGAAATTATACGGAAAAAAAAATTGCAACAATTTCGCGGGTTTTTTGCGAATATTTTAAAACGCACTAGGAATTTTTTTTGTTTAACTCCAGATTTGGACTCAGCATCCACCAAAACATAGGGAACGACAAAATAAAATAGACTTTTGAATATTTTTTGCAAAGAGAGATCGTTTTTTGACATCGTTTTTTGGGTTAAAGGCTGATATACGTATATGAAGATGGAGCTAAACAAAAATGTTATTGTAAATTATAAAGCGAGTATTTGAGATTGAATACTGAGTGGCTAGATTATTTTTAATTGAAGTTCTACAATCACCGCAAACTTCGTCGCTATAGCATAAATATTTCCTTGAAATTATTGGGAGTAGCACTTTAAGTTATACATATATTCACAGCGAGTTAACACTCCAATTATTCGATGTAGTTGTGGAACTTTATTAAATATATCTATCTCTTACTCGGAGGAATAAGACACTATGTCTAAAAAATACTTTTTCATTTTTTTTAAGAGAGCAGTTTAAAGAGTTTTAAATAGTGTCTCATTTATTTACTCAAATATTTTATACCCAAAATATGTGAATTTTCGAAGTGTCGCAGGAAGTGTTGTAGAATATAGTATTATGAAATGCATAAAGTAAAATTCCTAGAATCGGCTTATCGCAGGCTGGAGACATGGATGCCTAAGCCGTTTTTAGGAATTTGTGTTCTTTCTAAGGCAAAATGTATTTTGAGGTTTTCGAAATCTTAATTTTCGAATTAATTATCCAATGTTTTTGGATTTTTTTTGCGGGATTGTTTTCTTAAAAACTGGACATTTGGGCCAAAGTTGGCGAATTTTGGGAAACTTTTGGAAAATTTTAAGGTCAAAGGTCAAAGTCAAAGTCAAGGTCAAGGTCATGCAATATGGCCGTGACGTCAGAGGAATCGCTCATTGACCCGGCAAAGGCACCTCACGCCTGCGCCTGTCCCCGGACATACATTCGTATACTACTACCTACAAAACAAAATAAAGTCTAATTGTTGACTACTCGATTATCTTTTCCATGGATTGAAAAATTTATGCTTGAATGAAACATCATTTTAAATATAAAATTTTGAGTGTAAATGTTTGTAATTGATAACCAGATTTATATAGAAAAACTTATTTCGTATATGCAAAAATAACCATAGCTATGTGTTGTCCAAAGTTACAATATCATTCTTGTAGCAGAACGAACTATTCTTTGGACATCTGGTTTCTCAAGGGATCTTTTAAAAAAGTGCAGAAAACTTTTGTGTTTATACGGTAAACATTGTGTCTCAGGGTGGAAGCACTTGTCGGGTGGTCGAGGTTAACAAATCTTGTGTCAATGTTTTGTGTTCTAACTGCATTTAAATTTCAACAACAAACATGTATCCATATGCGTGTTGTTTGCACACAAGCTCACAGGACTTTGTTTACTTCAGCTGACTTTAACAGTTCTGCCTCGTACGCAGCAGGTACAAGAATCTGACGATGTAATAAAAGTTTAGTCCATGCTCGGTACTGTAAGTCCCCGGCCTGACTCGGGGAACCTACAGGTTCTGAGCCCCCTGCAGTTCATGGATCTCCGTGCAGTCTGGAGCAGTTGGTTAGTCCACGCTGAGGGAATACGAGCAGGTAAAGCACAGTATGGCCATAAGATAATGTCCTAGTTATAACATGTAATAGTATCAACTGTAAAGGTTGTATAGTTTTTGATTCAAGGTCACATTTAATGAGTAACTCAAACAGTTTTACTTAAGCGCATGCGCGAGTACTGCTTTGTTTTTTTCTCTCACTTGCAGCGGCACCTATGAAAAATAGCGATTAGTAGAGGGTGAACCTGAAAAACTTTATTTGGAAGTAGGATGGAGGAAAATCTTTATACGAGAGTGGTCAAACGTCAAAGTCCCTGACCGTTGGATTGGTCGTTAATGGTCCAGAAGACCGAGCTCTTTTCATTTTCACCTGACATAACGCTATGCGATTTTTTCCTTTGGGACTTTATAAAATATCGTGTTTACTACCTAATGATTTGCCTGAGTCGAGACACAGAATTGAAGGGGCTATTGCTTCCATTACTCCGGACGTGTTAACCAAATTGAGGGAAGAATTGGTCATTAGGTTGGATTTGTGCCGTATAACTAAAGGTGCACATATTAAACATTTATAAGAAAAACTAGGTTAGTTTACTTTGTATTTGTTGTATGGTTTGTTGTAAATAGTTTTAATTAAACTCTTGTAATATACAATTGAAACTGGGACATTATTTTATGGACACTCTGTACAAGGCAGTTATGGAGCATTTGGAGGCTGTTGTAGCAATTGGAGCCTTTTGTAGCATTTGGAGCTGTTGGAGCCATTTGGAGCATTTGGAGCCTTTTGGAGCATTTGGAGCTATTGGAACCATTTGTAGCATTTGGAGCTGTCTTAACCATTTGGAGGCTGTTGGAGCATTTGGAGCTGCTGGAGACATTTGGAGCTGTCAAGCGTTTGGAGGCCGTTTGGAGCATTTGGAGCCATTTGGAGCTGTTGGAGCCATTTGGAGCATTTGGAGCCATTTGGAGCTTTGGAGCCATTTGGAGGCCGTTTGGAGCATTTGGAGCCATTTTGAGCTGTTGGAGCCATTTGGAGCATTTGGAGCTGTTGGAGCTAAGAAGTAGTCGTTGCACGTCTATGCAGGGTTAAATGTTTATAAGATTGCTGGCTTTCGCAAGTGATTCTGTAGTAGGATAGAAATTGTGTAATAAATATTATGTTTGTAAAAGACTTTATGGTGTTTTATTTCCTGAACCTTACCCTTTTCTGGTACTTTTTTAAAATTAAAGTTGTTTTGTATCGGCCAGGGATCGAACCATTGACCTTAGTCGATCTAATCAATCAGTATATAAATTACAAATTTATTTAATGAATTTTGAACTTTTTCCCGAATCTCTAGCATTATAATTACGAATTTCCAATATGGTGGTCTTGATGTCTGATAGGATGATGGTAGTAGAGGATTTAGAGTCTCTTTACGAATGTTGAATATGGTTTATTGAAATTATTATTTTTTACATAAAATTAAACATTATTGCATCGATCGGGTATCGAACCGAGGACAGGAATCGATCGAATCAATATGTAAGTTAATGAGTGATTTATTTAATGAATGTTTGATTGTTTCCCGCTTTTCTAGCTACATTAATACATGATTTCAAAATGGCGGCCGAATTTCAAGATGGCACCTCTGTAATAAATGATTACTGCACTGTAGCGGGTTAGAATAAAATTATCCAGATGAAAATGTACTCTATAATACAAGTACACACACACACACAAAAGATGGCGTACTCCGGCAGGTGGTGGCTCCTGGTAGCATGTAATGAACATAAAATGTCAGATCCATGATGGTCGACAACGACAAAGTCAAATTTCAAGGACAAAGTCAAATTTCAAGGTCAATGTCAAATTTCAAGGTCAAGGTCAAAGTTCAAGATCAAGGTTAAATTCTAAGGTCAAGGTCAAATTTCAAGGTCAAGGTCAAAGTTCAAGGTCAAGGTCAAAGGTGTGGTGACCAGATAATTATACTAACATGGTATCAGCACACTCTTGCGGACGAAAACAAGATGGTGATCTCCAGCGGACGAAGACAAGATGGTGGACATGACGTTATACCAGCTGCCGATATATATGCTTTGAAAAAAAAGTGGTAGGAGTCAGTCTGCCTGCATCCACCATTGAGTAAGGAACCTGTCGTTATTTTTAGTTTTTTTTTTGCACTCACCGGGTCCGAACCGAGGACGGTGATCAATATAATCAATCATAATTCGAATAAGTAAATTATTTGATGAATTTTGGAATTTTTTTCATTAAAATCGTTTAATAATTAAAGATTTTAAAGATGGCATCCAAATTTCAAGATGGCGACCATAACGAAAATTGCAACATTAATAGTATCCAATATGGCGGAAAACACATCGCCGGAATGTTCGAGAACACAATGACATAATCCAAAATGGCAGATCCAAGATGGCCACCGTGATTTACTTGTCCCGTTATGTTATGTCCCGTTACGCTCGTCCAAGATGGCCGCCGGGATCAAAGTCAAGGTTAAAGGTCAAGGTCACACACATCCAAGATGGCCGCCGTGACGTCACAATCCAAGATGGCGGACACCGGCTCCGGCTCCACACCCTGAACCCTGTTTCCGGTCCAGCTATCCTATACTACTGACATCTTTAACGTTTTCCACACAGAATCGAGGATCTAAAAAATATTAAAAATCGATATTTAGAGAGAATAACAATATAATATACACAACAATTTTACCTATACTTGAAATGATAGAATTAATAATAATAATAATAATAATAATAATAATAATAATAGAAGTAACAATTATTAATATTAATAATGAATTAAGAAAATACAAATATAATTTGAAATAAGAAATACTAACTTTGTAAAATATTATTGTGTAACATAGGAAAATATTTTTTGAAAAAATGAGAGACTTTTTCGCAATTTTTACGAAAATATATAATCACACAACCAATTTGTTTTATCACGTTAGTAAAATATCTCCTAAATTAAAATAAAATACGCATTGTATAGTAATTGTAGGTATAAAAAAAATTAATAATTATGTTCTTAATTTTTAGGTTATATTGCTACAAAGACTCCGTTTTCTACGCTATTCAAACTATATATCTACATGAGATATTTTATATATATTTTATACTCTCTTTTTACTGCACAGTAATCACATACTTAAGATTTAAAATAAATTTAAAAAAAAACACAATTTGAACAGTTATAGTGTTTTCGTTAACACGTCACGTGACCAATACGATGACGACTCACATGAACTTACTCCCTATCCAAACCTTCCTATAGAAGTTTTCACTTCAAAAATATAAATATTACTATAATAAAGCTATGAAACTCTGCAAAATGAAAATGTACATTTTTAGATAAGTTGTCAAGCCATGGAAATAGTTTAGATCATATCAACCGTAATCCAATATTCTCATTATTTTGTTTTTTGCCAATAATTATGAGTCAACCACTGAGTCTACATGCGTCAATCAGTGCTTGAATTAAGGTAATTTTGATTTGCTACAACTCCTAATGATTTTCCTCGTAGGATCAGTATGTTTCCCAATATTTGACTCAAAATTTGACCTAAAACTTAACATTTCACGTTCTGTAAAAAAATGACCAATTTTCGAGGTTCTTAATCTTGGGAATTATAGAACGTTCAGAGCTGTGGTTGAGCTAAAATTGAGGAAAACGTAGTCTTTTTTTTCAAAACGGTGACAGTTGGTTTTTGATACTACATATACTGTTGAAATTATACGGAAAAAAAAATTGCAACAATTTCGCGGGTTTTTTGCGAATATTTTAAAACGCACTAGGAATTTTTTTTGTTTAACTCCAGATTTGGACTCAGCATCCACCAAAACATAGGGAACGACAAAATAAAATAGACTTTTGAATATTTTTTGCAAAGAGAGATCGTTTTTTGACATCGTTTTTTGGGTTAAAGGCTGATATACGTATATGAAGATGGAGCTAAACAAAAATGTTATTGTAAATTATAAAGCGAGTATTTGAGATTGAATACTGAGTGGCTAGATTATTTTTAATTGAAGTTCTACAATCACCGCAAACTTCGTCGCTATAGCATAAATATTTCCTTGAAATTATTGGGAGTAGCACTTTAAGTTATACATATATTCACAGCGAGTTAACACTCCAATTATTCGATGTAGTTGTGGAACTTTATTAAATATATCTATCTCTTACTCGGAGGAATAAGACACTATGTCTAAAAAATACTTTTTCATTTCTTTTAAGAGAGCAGTTTAAAGAGTTTTAAATAGTGTCTCATTTATTTACTCAAATATTTTATACCCAAAATATGTGAATTTTCGAAGTGTCGCAGGAAGTGTTGTAGAATATAGTATTATGAAATGCATAAAGTAAAATTCCTAGAATCGGCTTATCGCAGGCTGGAGACATGGATGCCTAAGCCGTTTTTAGGAATTTGTGTTCTTTCTAAGGCAAAATGTATTTTGAGGTTTTCGAAATCTTAATTTTCGAATTAATTATCCAATGTTTTTGGATTTTTTTTGCGGGATTGTTTTCTTAAAAACTGGACATTTGGGCCAAAGTTGGCGAATTTTGGGAAACTTTTGGAAAATTTTAAGGTCAAAGGTCAAAGTCAAAGTAAAGGTCAAGGTCATGCAATATGGCCGTGACGTCAGAGGAATCGCTCATTGACCCGGCAAAGGCACCTCACGCCTGCGCCTGTCCCCGGACATACATTCGTATACTACTACCTACAAAACAAAATAAAGTCTAATTGTTGACTACTCGATTATCTTTTCCATGGATTGAAAAATTTATGCTTGAATGAAACATCATTTTAAATATAAAATTTTGAGTGTAAATGTTTGTAATTGATAACCAGATTTATATAGAAAAACTTATTTCGTATATGCAAAAATAACCATAGCTATGTGTTGTCCAAAGTTACAATATAATTCTTGTAGCAGAACGAACTATTCTTTGGACATCTGGTTTCTCAAGGGATCTTTTAAAAAAGTGCAGAAAACTTTTGTGTTTATACGGTAAACATTGTGTCTCAGGGTGGAAGCACTTGTCGGGTGGTCGAGGTTAACAAATCTTGTGTCAATGTTTTGTGTTCTAACTGCATTTAAATTTCAACAACAAACATGTATCCATATGCGTGTTGTTTGCACACAAGCTCACAGGACTTTGTTTACTTCAGCTGACTTTAACAGTTCTGCCTCGTACGCAGCAGGTAAAAGAATCTGACGATGTAATAAAAGTTTAGTCCATGCTCGGTACTGTAAGTCCCCGGCCTGACTCGGGGAACCTACAGGTTCTGAGCCCCCTGCAGTTCATGGATCTCCGTGCAGTCTGGAGCAGTTGGTTAGTCCACGCTGAGGGAATACGAGCAGGTAAAGCACAGTATGGCCATAAGATAATGTCCTAGTTATAACATGTAATAGTATCAACTGTAAAGGTTGTATAGTTTTTGATTCAAGGTCACATTTAATGAGTAACTCAAACAGTTTTACTTAAGCGCATGCGCGAGTACTGCTTTGTTTTTTTCTCTCACTTGCAGCGGCACCTATGAAAAATAGCGATTAGTAGAGGGTGAACCTGAAAAACTTTATTTGGAAGTAGGATGGAGGAAAATCTTTATACGAGAGTGGTCAAACGTCAAAGTCCCTGACCGTTGGATTGGTCGTTAATGGTCCAGAAGACCGAGCTCTTTTCATTTTCACCTGACATAACGCTATGCGATTTTTTCCTTTGGGACTTTATAAAATATCGTGTTTACTACCTAATGATTTGCCTGAGTCGAGACACAGAATTGAAGGGGCTATTGCTTCCATTACTCCGGACGTGTTAACCAAATTGAGGGAAGAATTGGTCATTAGGTTGGATTTGTGCCGTATAACTAAAGGTGCACATATTAAACATTTATAAGAAAAACTAGGTTAGTTTACTTTGTATTTGTTGTATGGTTTGTTGTAAATAGTTTTAATTAAACTCTTGTAATATACAATTGAAACTGGGACATTATTTTATGGACACTCTGTACAAGGCAGTTATGTAATATGTCCGCAAGGTAGCAGTTACCCGGCGTACCATAACCATAGTTTATAACAGCTCCATGTGCGCTAGGGAACAAAACATTGTAGTTTCACCCATAAACTCAGATAACTGTTCCAGTACCAACAGCTCATACCCAATGGTTGTGGGTGCCGAAAGTTCTTCGTATTGAAACGGACTGAGGTGTTTCTCGTTGGCGTGGAGATCATCAAAAACGATGGAAAATGACGAGGTGCTAATAGAGCATTGACGGAAAAAAAATCTTCACCGGCTTGCGGCAACGTATGTCACATTTCTCCCGTACAAAAAAAGAAAAGTAATTGGAGTATTCGAACCCGGGTCACCTTGTGATCTCACTCCGACCACCGCGACTTTTCCGAGCGCCGCGACCTTGCTACGACGAGAATGGCTGTAAGACCTATCCACAAGCCGTCACGAAGCACATATTCCCCTTTGTGACTTAAGGCGGAAGGCCAGGCATCGAAATACGCCACAGTGGTTTCAACAGTTTTCATGCCGCTACAATTTTTTATCGTTTACTTGCTATCGAAAAATTTCCTTCGTTAAGGCAAAGATCACGATTTAAGGGGTTTAAAGACCGTAATAAGGAGTCTATTATGGCTCAGGCTCACACATCAGGTATTTATTATTATTTCCTCGTTATTTCTCTTATTTAAGAGCTATTTCTGTAATTTAACACGAGCTACCCCTAGGATATATCGTCTCTCTTAAATATTTTCCACAGATATTCACTAAGTGTAACATAATGGGTGTAAAAAGTGGCTCAAGTGAAAGTAATTACGTACATTTACACCCATTTTATTACAATTAGTGAATATATGTTGAAAATATTCGTTACAGAACAAGAATTGCCGGAAAGGGATAAGAAATTGCCCTAAGTAAGAGTAATGGCTGTAAAACAAAAAAAAAATTAATTGGCGAACGAGACCGAGTCTTAGGTTACTTTTACAGTTGCAGTCATTTCCAAAAATTAATTAATTACTAAACCAATGACTTCACAGGATAAACTAATTGTATCAGACAGTAAAATTTTACTTTATGCATTTCATAATATTACATCCTATAAAGTTTTAAAGAAGTAAATTTTTTAAATTAAAGGACATATAACTGGTATGGCCTAAAACTATTGCAACCCGGATGTATTTTTTTGTTCGTAACTCCCCCTTCCCCTTTCATTAACACGGTAGCTCGTGTACATGATATTTAGTGATGACTATTTTCAGCGTGTATTTTCCTGCAAAAGAATACAGGAGGATTTTGCTATATTACATTTCGGGGTTAATTTATTTACTTAAAGATTTGAAAAGAATAAAGTCCCACTTTGTCGTTTAAAAAAGGGGTTTTAAAAATTCCTAAAATTTGTAAGTTGAGCAGTGAGTCGAAATTTCGGGCACCCACACATTTATTAAGTTTTCCTGCTCTGAAATATGGCATAAGATTGAAAATTTACATTAAAAATAAATAAAATTTAAACATAAACAGTATTAATTTTTTATTCTCCATCGTTAAGTTTAGCAGACGATACCCAGATATACTTCATAGGTTAAAACTTATCATCATTATTGTTAATTATTATTTTTACTATCTCGATTGTTAGTTATTATTATAGATATTTGTATTTTTCTCTGTACTGTCGGTCTTACCTATCTGTTTTTTTTCTATAAAGCGCTTGTCTATAAAGATTCGAAAAAAAGACAATTCATTAAATTAATTTAATGTTGAACAAGGAAGCGGAGAAGAATTTAGTGAACGTTGTTTTACTTACATCTTCACATTTCTTCCATCGCACTGACGCGCAATGTGCAAGCCTCGTATTGTTTTTAAAGGCAAGCCTTGGTATCACTATTGTGCTCAGATGGTCGCTGGAACAAGGAGTGTTTTATTTGGAGTTTCCCTGCTTCAAACAATGCCGAAGTGTCCGCCTCCAGCCACCACAATATTTAAATGAAACTGCTCCGCTAATTGGCGGGAGAGCTAAGTTCGCCCATCCTTGTGCCAGTCTGGAGTCCGATGTAATTGGGAAACTCCCATTGAATCCAGAGGAACTCTCGAACGCCTGAGTCAGTATGGTGACTTAAATCAGTCGTTCTAGAGAAGTTTTTACTTTCAGAGCGATCTTTTTTTTTGTAACGCGTGACTCGAAACACACCAAGTCTAATAAAATAGATCGGAATTGAATGTATCTCAACAATGTGTTGAAGTCATTGTTTGAATTTGGTTTGATTATTTTGTTTACGTTGTTTGAATGATTCTTGCAACGATTTATTTATATATATATACATAAAAATATACATATACATATATATATTTATATATATATACACACACCATTACTAGCTTATACCTGAAGAACGAACAAACAAAGATGAATAAATGAACACAAATAAAAACAAGCCAAAATCAATCAGTGTCAAATGTTGAATGTAAAGACAGCACAGATAGTTCTGTGGAAGAAATTAGAACAATATAACAGCACAGACAAGCCCAGCGGGCTGACAACAACGTGACAGTTTCGACAAGAACAGTAAAATCATACAAACAACAACAATTGACAACACACCGACAATACAGCGGCGCACATAAGTACCCAGCGATTAAACTAAATAGATATTCTGGCACCACAACATCGATAACACAGATGAATAACATAGGTTTCTTAAGACACATCTCACAAACAGTTAAAATTTGCGCGTTAAATGTACGAAAAAGGCAGGTTATAAATTACCCAGGGATCGTAAATGTACGTACGTCTTGGTAATATTTAAGAGTTTTTTTTCTTACTTTCAACTGAACTCACAAGAATAACTTTGGATTATTAACGAAACATTAAAAAAAAAATTAATTCTACAGCAAATCACTCACCTCCCTTCTACTCGCATGTTTAAACTGTTCATAGCGGAACAAAAAAATTGGAATATGAGTCCTGTGAAGTTTATACGAAGGTCCAGTTACCTGGAAATACTAAGAACGCTTCGTTTATGTCGTGCAAATTGTTAGTCGAAAAGTCTGTACATAAAACTGTAATAGTACAGTAAGTAGAAACTGTGTCCAGTTCCCTGGCCTCATTATGATTGTAATTTTTTTCCTTGTAAATTTGAATTTATATCATTAATTTTTTCAGATTTTATTATTTTTTTAATGTTGTAATTTTATTCTGTGATGCATTTTAAGTGTATATTTAGCGTTTTTTTTTTAAGTTATGTGTTAAAGATGTTTTAAAAGGGAAAGGCTGAACTTTACTTTTGGCAAGTTTAACGTAAGTGGGACCTGCACACGAGTGGATGGCGCGCTACAAGTGTATTTTCAAACAGTCGCGGTTCCTAGCTTGGACCGTGCTAAAAGTGTATTTTCGAACTGTCGCGGCACCTGCAATGGCCCGCGCAAAAGGTGCGATTCCTATGCTGCGGCTGACGCATGCGTCAGACGCAGCGCGTTAGACGCAGAGCACTCCTACAAGGGAATGTTATGGAAGTGTTTCCTATTATGCGGCCACACCGCTCGGAGAGCAGTATAGACGCAGCCGCAAGTACTTCATCATGACCGAAGGGAAGGTGCTGTTCACAGCCTAGGAAGATGAGAAATTGGTGGAAATGATTTCAAAATTTCCTTGTGTTTACGATGTTTCTTTATCTATATACAAGGACCAAACTGTGAAGGACAATGCTTGGAGAGAGACAGCGGAATTTGTGGAGAAATCAGGTAAGAAATGTACAATAAATTCTCATTTTACTCACGTTTATCATTACTTTAATTTTAGGTCCTATGTTTATTGTTATTATTTATACATTTAATAGCCAAAAATACACAAAACCAATATAATAAACTGGTAAACGGTGAAGCACTTTTTTTCCGAATCATCACAACATTCACTTCAACTTTTAAATAATTATTTATTATTGTAGTTAAATTTAACAAAAAAACTTTTTTAAATAAATAAATATAAGCATTCTGATTTTACACAAAATTTAATCACTATTAATTTTTTTCCTTTCCTATTGTTGCACATCCTAATGTTTGCATGGAAAATATTTTATATGTGATTTTCCCTTAGTTAATTTAGTTTTTTTTAAATTTCAAAGTGTTTGCCTCCAAAATAAACTGTTTAGTGTAGAAATAAATTAAATGGGTAATTTTAACCATTAAATAAATTTTAAAGTTATTGTAAGTAGTGACACATATCTTCATTATAGCAACAATACAGTATACACATAGTGAACATAGTAAACTGATAAATAAATATACATATGTTTCTCAAATTATATTTCTAGCATTATACGCACAAACTTAATATTATAACAGCAAAGCTACGTTCCAAGTCCTACTGAGTTCTAGTGATGTGATAACTTTGCCAGTTTGTTTTCCCTGCACCTGTACGGTTGTTCTGTGAATAAATCCCTCACAGAAAATCCATCAGCATGTGCATAACCACCACTCCTTGCTAATGGTACAAGAGTTTCAGTTGGCAGTGATTCTTGTTTGTTTAGTTCGTAATGAGGCTCGTTACTTTCCTCTAGAAATGCATCTCTCAGTAAATTGTGTAAACAGCAAGCAACAATAACCAAAATATCGGTCGTTTCTGGCTTAAGTTTGATTGGCTTTCGTGGCTACGAATACTCTTACCCAATCATGAAAGAGAAACTTCGATGCCTCAGCAAGCTCCCGGTTTTCGACAGCTTTTGCAACGATCTTGATTACAGACAAAGAAGTAAACCGAGGTCCTTTCTAGGAATATACTGTTTATAAAAATAGTGGGTAAACTTGCCTTTGGAGAAAATACATTTTGAGCAGCCCCAAATAAAAATGTGACAGTTTAGATTTTTTATGAACCTTTTTTAAGTAAGTTGTTTAAGAAATTTGTTAATAATATTTTCTCTCTCAGATGTTAACAAATAATTATTTAGTTTCTAGGAATGTTTTATGTATATCCGAATGTATTTATGCAAAAAAAATTTAATATACTTGCGCCAGGCAAATTGCGTTTTGTATACGAAAAATGTTGAGGGATTTTTTTTATATTTAATATTTTATACTTGTATTGGGGTAATCCATTGGTAAAAGTAAAATTGTGAATAAAAAATCCAGTAGACAGTAGTAGTGTATAAATGGGGCTTCGAGCGCTAAGTTCTGGGAGAGGATTGAGGATGGGTTTAATGACCGACCTTTCTGACATCACGGTGGCCATTTTAGCCTCAAAAATGACTCAAAATTCTTAAAAATTTCCCGTTTTCGTGGAAAAATATTCCAGATTTAAAGGAAAATTTCCCGTTTTAGTCCTCAAAAATGCCAATGGCTTCGAAATTCCTGAAAACGGCTTAAATTCCTTAGCGACTAGCCGCTCTAAGTCGCACCTTGAGAATTAATATGCTATGGCCGCCATATTGGATTATGACGTCACCGTTGCAATTACTGTGACGCCCGCCATCTTGACTATCTATAATTTTTATGCTTGAAATTCAGGAAGAATATTAAAATTCATAAAAAATAATTAATAAAATTTGAATAATAATTATTTGAAAAATACCGTTGCATATATAATTAAGTTTGCCATCTTGCATTATAGAAACATTGCACCTTTCGTTACGCTCACCATCTGGGACTGTATGACATAATCTTTGCTCGTTTCATTACGGACACCATCTTGTATTCTAGATCGTTCCAATTTCCGTTACGGTAGCCATATTGAAAATCCGTAATTTTATGCTAGAAAATCAGGAAAACATTTAAATTTATAAAAAAATTAAGAATTAAAATAAGAAATGGTGATAGATCCTTCCTCCACGAAAGCCGCCGGTAGGCTGACCTCCCACCAATAATGCCAAGGTATATATATCGACAGCTAATTGAATTGGAGCACTTGGACCAAGTAGAGCAATGGGAGCTTTTGGAGCATTTTTAGCATGTAGAGCTGTTGGAGTAATTCGAGCTTTGGAGCTTTGGAGCTCTTGGAGCAATTGGAGCATTGTAGCATTTTGAGCTTTGGAGCAGTTGGTCAATTGAAGCACATGGAGCAGTTTGAGCTGTTGGAGAATTGGAGCATTTGGGTATTTGGATCACTTGGAGTTGTTGGAGAATTGGAGCATTTGGGTATTTGGATCACTTGGAGTTGTTGGAGCTTTGGAGCAGTTGGAGCATTGGAGCTGATGGATCAATTGTAGCACTGAAGCAATTGGAGCTGTTGGAGAAATTGGAGCAGTTGGAACGATTGAAGCTTTGGAGCATTGGAGCTCTTGGAGCTGTTGAACAATTGGAGTAATGGGAACAATTGGAGCATTAGAGTTCTTGGAGCTTTTGTCAAATCGGAGCTTTGGAGCTATTGGAGCTCTTGGGGCTGTTGGAGCGATTGGATCTTTGGAGCAATTGAAGCTTTGAAACTGTTGGAGCACTAAGAGCATTGGAATTATTGGAGCTGTTGGAGCAATTGGAGCAGTTGGAGCACTCGGAGCTGTTGGTCAATTTGAGCTGATGTAACAATTGGAGAATTTGGAGCTTTGAAGCACTTGGCGCTGTTGGCCAATTGGAGAAATTGGAGCATTGGAGCATATGGTGCAGATGGTACTTTCCAGCCTATCGCATATTGACGCGATCGTATTTCTGTGACGAGATCGTATCACACAATGTCGAATTCTCGTCCATACGACGAATGATAATCGATGTCTGTACTCAGGACATGATTGGCCTCATGGTTCGGAAACGAGTTATATATTGCGGTGACATTTAACATGACCTGTTTGAAATGTTGGTCGCATATCGTTGTATATAACTTCTTGTTTCGGAGAAGCTTGGTCTATGTCCATGGTTTTCTACATGAACTCATTAAAATGTACACCGGTTTCGACGCAAATTTTATTGTGTTTGACCACCTACTGGATGCGCCTGGCTACCGACTGGGTGCATATTGACACCTACTGGACGTGCCTGACCGCCGAATACATGCCTGGCCACCAACTGGTGTGCCTTGTTGCTGACTGGACACGCCTAGCTGATAACAGGTCATGTCAGCAACAAACTGAAAGCACCGAGACGTCGATTACGTGCATGACTACTGAATAGAAAGGTTTAACTTCCAACTGGATATGTCTTGTCATCTACTGTATGTGCTTTTCTGGCCACTGAATATACATGTCTGGCCAAAGACTGGAGGTGTCTAGCCAACATTTACTGGATGTGCTTAGCAACTAACTGATCGTGTTAGCCTTACCTTAATCTGGAAGTGCCTAAAGTAGTATGTAATAACCGGTCCGGGCACAAGGCGCCAGGAGGTGGTGCCTGTGGTGCTGACCGCCACCTTGTATTGTGACGTCACGGCGGCCATCCTGGATAACCTTGACCTTTGACCTTGAACTGTCACCTTCAAAATTAGTAAAAATTTGCCAAAATTTGTCAAAATTTATTCAAAATTCGCCAAAATTTCCAATTTTTTGAAAAAATTCCACCAAAAAAAATCTCAAAAATTAAAAAAAAATATATATGATTTGGAAAAACCTCAAAAGTCCATTTGCCTTAGAAAGAAATCAAAAAACCTAAAAGTGGCTTAAAAGTCCTAAGAGCTAGCTGCTCTAAGCCGCCGAGGTCATAAACTTGAAAATTAGGATGACATGACAACCATTTTTAATTATGATGTCACCGTTGCGATTTCCATTACGGCCGCCATCTTGAAATTCTATATTTAATATCCGGTTTTAATGAAAAAAATTTCTAGCATTCATAAATAATTTAAATAATCAAAATTTAATAACAAAATTATTTAAGAATATTAAATGTACACTTACACCAAGGTGTAAGGAGTCCTCGGTTCAAACACGGCAAGGTCAAATATAAAAAAAATAACGTCAGGTCCTTCCTACACGGAAGCTACCGACAGACTTACTTCCCACCACTTATGCCAAGGTATATATTACATCAACTAGTGTGACATCATGTCCGCCTTCTTAAAAATCAGTAATTATTAACCGATTTTATTAAAAAAAATTAAATATATAAATATCAATTAATTAAAATTTAATAAAATATTACTTAGTAACAACCATTGCACATATCATTACGGTCGCCATCTTGGATTCTATAAATGAGGGATGTTTCGTTAGGCAGCAATCTTGAAAATCCGTAATTATAATGCTTGAAAATCCGAAAAAAATTCTAAATGATGTTTTAAAAATTGCCTACTTAAAATGTTAAGTTACTTAAAAGAATTCGGTCCTCGGTTTGATTCCCGACGAGAGTAAACCAATAATTTATTAATATATTTAAAAAATTCACACTAAAAAGTATAAAAACGTCTTACATCATACCCGACATTTCTAATTATGTTACTACTGTATCAATTTCGTTACGGACACCATCTTGAAAATCTTCATTTACTATCCGATTTAAATGAAAAAAATGTTCAAAATTAATAATAAATAACTTACTAATATAATGATTGATCACAGATCACATCTATTCCCGTCCTTGATTCGAACCCGGTAAGAGCAAAAAAAAAAAAAAAAAAAAGACATCCTTCCTCCACGGAAGCCACCTACAGACTGACCTCCCAACACCAATACCAAGGTATATATCGTCAGCTGGTATGACGATATGTTCCTCATATTGTCTTCGTCTGCTGGAGGCCACCATCTTGTTTTCGTCTGCTAGAGTGCGCTGACGCTATGTTAGTTTAATTCTTACCCACTAGAGTGCAGTTATGTTTTATTATGACCGAGGCGCCCGCCATAATGAAATTTGGGTGCCATCTTGGAATTGAGTAATTCTTTAGCTACAAAAAAATTTACAATCAATTTGCAAATTGATTCGATCAGTTACTGTTCTTGCGTTGATCTTTGGGCGATGCAGAATAATTTTAATTTTATGTAAATATTAATAATTTCATTAAATCATATTCAAAATCTTAAAAGGGGCTTAAATCATCTACTACCAGCCTCCAGTAAGCCATTATGACAGCCATCATGGAAATTTTGTTTTTATTTACCTATGAATTCGGGAAAAATTCCAAGTCACCGAAAAAATCACTCATTAATTTACATGTTGTTTCGATGGATTCCTGTCCTCGGTTTGATTCTCTGTCTGCGATAAGTATAACTAAATATTAAAAGAAAATATATTCTGTTTTCCCTTACCTTTCGCGGAGTTTATTAATCATTTAATCTACGAAAAACAACTCTGTACAAGATATCTGACCAACTAAATAAATTTGGTGTCGCTATGCCTAACATGAAAGTCTAATGTTTTTCGATACTTAGAATAACCTCTAAAACGTTCATGTACAATGCTATACATATAGGTCGTCTTCGGACCGCGAGACCGGGCCATGAACAATGTCAGACGTTTACTAATTATATTCAATTAATCCAACGTAACATGTTTTACGCTTACAAGACGACCAAGAATCCCTGAAAAATTGTTGTAACAAAACAAAGAGGTTTTAGACTAGTAAACATTCAGAGATACTAAAGAATTGAATACATGCATTTAACTAAACGTCACACATTCACAAAAGAAAGCACGAAACATACAGTACACACAGTACACACAGGAAACGAAATGAACACAGTACACACAGTGCACACAGGAAACGGAATGAACACACAGTACACACAGGAAACGGAATGAACACAGTACATACAGGAAACGGAATGAACACACGGTACACACACAGGCAGTACACACAGGAAATGGAATGAACACACAGGACACACAGGAAACGGAATGAAAACACAGGATACACAGTTCACACAGGAAACTGAATGAACACACAGCACACACAGTTCACTCAGGAAACGGAACGAACACACAGTACACACCGGAAACGGAATGAACACAAGGTACACATAGTACGCACAGGAAATGGAACGAACACACCGTACACACAGTACACACCGGAAACGGAATGACAACACAATACACACGCAGTAGACAATGAATTAAAACACACACAGTAGAGGGAACATAGGCATAGGTTGAAATTAGAATACAATATTTAAAACATTACATTATTTTAATTTAAATTATGTATTTATTTCTTATCATTATACTTATGCAGGGAAAACAAGTCATTATTGTGTGTAGCCAGTCTCTTTCAGTTCTTTTAGTATGAAGGATATTTCTTTGATGCACGAACAGTTTCCTGCACAAAGAGAGACATGTAGAAGTCTTAGCCGGTCAACCAATATTTTTGGATCTTCCCATGATGTGTAATCAATCTCTTCTGCTACGTTTATCTTCATCTCTGATGTCTTTCGTTTTAACACCAACCTCAAGATCACTTTTATCATCAAGCTAGTGATCATCACAATCTTGATCAAGATAAATTATTTTATAACGTCGTATCCGTCGTTTTGGTCTCAGGACACCATCACAGTATTTATCTTGCCTGCTTTAGGAGCTTCAGTACAGTCTTCGATAACGCCACCAGCTTCAGAGTCACAATCGTCATAACCATAGAAGTCAGCATCTTCACCCGAATTACTGTAAGAACTCGAAATCGTTGATGTTGGATCTTCTTTATCGTCTAAAATCTTCCTTTTTAAGTGTCCATCATTATTCCAAAGTATGGAGGATCTACTGTATATGGGCTTGAATGTATTCTCACTTTTTACGTTGTTGATACTTCCATTAGTTTCAGTCTTCCCGGAGCCATCAGCATCCTTCAATTTATGTTCTTCGTGACGATTGGGTGAGCTAATACCATCACGCTTTGGACAAGGAAAATTATTTACATCGACCTGCACTCTCTTCCTTTGTGTAGTGTCTTTATCGATGTCCTCTATTCCGTAAGTGGGCTTGGCTTTACATTTTCTACTATGTCTTTTTAAGCTATCAATTCGTGTTAAAAACCTGCTACACCGATTACAGCTTAACATTTTGCGTAGTGGTTTTTTAACACAATAATTCTTCTCATGACGTCTAGCATTCCTTCTCATGACAAAATCCTTGCTACAGTATCTACAGCGGCTTCCTTCCGATTCAGCTGCAGATAACAAACCATGATCCATTATAGCTTCTGTGACTAATGTAAGATGCAAACTGACAGTTTTCAAATTGGAACCATTAGGTAAATAGAATTTTTTAAATATTTCATCAGTGAGAGTTAAGTTATCTCATGCAAAGCAACTTGTTGTAAGTCTTAGTTATGCTTGTCAACAACAGATAACGACTCATTTTACTTGCAGGTAAATATCTATTTTATGTGGGATGCGGGATGCTCACTAACGATCGCAAAAAAAGAAGGAAGGCTTCGCTAGACATCAAGGAGAAGGAAGTTAGCCTTGCATGTTAGTGCTTCTCAGATGTTTTAGAGCATATTATTTGACAGATTAATAGCTGTTGTATTTTTAATTCCAAACAAAAAAATTATTGAAAGACACAAAACAAGGCTACGAGTCTTCGATGATTCATGGATCTAACAGGCTACAATACCTCCATTCAGCAGCGAGAGTTAATTTATCTCATACAAAAGAACTTTTTGCAAATAGTCCCGATTATTGTCATGATATGTCCTCACGAGTTGTGTTGAGTAAAAATTTATTTAGTTCTTTTATGTGGGGTGCGGGATGCTCACTAACGATTGCAAAAGAAGGAAGGCTTTGCTAGACACCAAAGGACAAGGAAGTTCGTCCTTCGTGATAGTGTTTCTCATTCGCTTTATTACTTATCATTGGACTAAGTAATGTTATAATATAATATATTATATTATTTTGAAATCCACCTGATAAAAATAATATCAGTGCTAGTTTAGAAGCAGAAATTCACAATTTAATTACAACTAAGGATAAAATGACATAATTTATTAAGTAAAAAATCCTTCATGCACAGATCGATTTCTCACAAATAATCAGGAGCACTCGCAGAAAAAAAAAACCAGATATCTAGCAAGAATTAATCAGGATCACGCTGCGAAAAGTATCGAAAACAAACGAAAAAATTAAAAATAATAAAAATAAAATATTATTAAAAAATAAAAAACCAAAAATGGATATCAAATTACAAAAATTTTGGCTTGTACTAGAACTATTTCCTTGCTCAACAAATGAGAAGTTCCCAAGCTGATAGAACCGGATTATGTTTTTCCTGCATTTGTATAATGTTAAGAAAAATAAATAAATTACAAAAATTTAATGTTTTATTTACTGTATTATGATTTCTAACTATGCCCGTGTTCCCGCTACAGTGTGTGTTAATTCCTCGTCTATTGTGTGTAAACTGTGTGGGCATTCCGTTTCCGGTGTGTACTGTGAGTTCGTTCCGTTTCCGGTGTGTACTGTGTGTACTGAGTGTTCGTTCCGTTTCCTGTGTGTACTGTGTGTGCTGTGTGTTCATTCAGTTTCCTGTGTGTACTGTGTATCCTGTGTTTTCATTCCGTTCCCTGTGTGTCCTGTGTGTCCATTCCGTTTCCTGTGTGTACTGCCTGTGTGGTACTGTGTGTTAGTTCCGTTTCCTGTGTGTACTGTGTGTACTGTGTTTTCATTACGTTTCCTGTATGTACTGTGTTCATTCCGTTTCCTGTATGTACTGTGTTTATTCCGTTTCCTGTGTGTACTGTGTGTTCATTCCGTTTCCTGTGTGCACTGTGTGTACTGTGTTCATTCCGTTTCCTGTGTGTACTGTGTGTACTGTATGTTTCGTGCTTTCTTTTGTTGAATGTGTGACGTTTAGTTAAATGAGTGTATTCAATTCTTTAGTATCTCTGAATGTATACTAGTCTAAAACCTCTTTGTTTTGTTACAACAATATTTCAGGGATTCTTGGTCGTCTTGTAAGCGTAAAACATGTTACGTTGGTTTTATTGAATATAATTAGTAAACGTCTAAGAAGGTCATGTATTTCGGAAAAGACTGGTCTATATGTCTGACATTGTTCATGGCCCTTTCTCGCGGTCCGAAGACGACCTATATGTATAGCATTGTACATGAACTTTTAGAGGTTATTCTAAGTATCGAAAAACATTAGACTTTCATGTTAGGCATAGTGACACCATATTTATTTAGTTGTACAGAGTTGTTTTTCGTAGATTAAATGATTAATAAAATCTGCGAAAGGTAACGGAAAACAGAATATAATTTTTTTTAATATTTAGTTATACTTATCGCAGACAGAGAATCAAACCGACGACTATTGGGATTTTTCCCGAATTTATAGTTCAATAAAAACAAATTTACAAGATGGCGGTCATAATGACTTACTGGAAGCTGATAGTAGAGGATTTTTATCCTCTTTTAATATTTTTACGATGATTTATTGAACTTATATTTTTACAAAAACAAAATATTTTCTGCACCACCCAGAGATCGAAGCAAGAACACTAACTGATCGAATCAATTTGCAAATTGATTGTAAATTTTTTTGTAGCTAAATAATTACTCAATTCAAAGATGGCACCCTAATTTTATTATGGCCGGCGCCTCGGTGATAATAAATGATAACTGTACTCTAGTGGGTAAGAATTAAACTATCATAGCGTCAGCGCACTCTAGCACACGAAAACAGGATGGTGGCCTCCAGCAGACGTAGACAAGATGAGGAACATATCGTCTTACCAGCTAACGATATATACCTTGGTATTGGTGTTGGGAGGTCAGTGCGCCGTTGTGCACTTGTTGTGTGGGCATGCGCCCATTATTGCTTATATATGTTGTTTAATTAAATGCAAACTAGGAGGCTACTTTTTTATTATATCTTTTTGCAATACCTAATTGTTTTTTTTTTAACTTTTTGTTTATTTGAAGTATAATGAAATTATTATTATCTTAAGTATCAATTTGTAAGAAATAATTATTTTGTATAAAAAATTTTTTTTGTTAAAATATATTTATGTCTTTGTTAAGCTTTGTGGATTTAAAAGAAAAACATATGGACTTCAAAAGACTTTAAACATCATAAATTAATTTTTCCTTTTGTTTATATTAATATTGTGGTTAAGATTTATTATTGAGTTATTGCACTTAAGTGCAGGAAAGTGTAACATTTTAAGTTTCTCATCTCTATGTATTGTCATATCTATTGTCATCTTCATATTGGAAAAAAAAAGGTAGTCCTTTCCTTTCTGTTTTTGTCAGCCATAATGTAGACTTCAAAATGTTTGTGCTCGTCACGTATCCATCGACATCCATGTCGAAAGTTGTGTATTTACTACCGCATTAGGTGAGTTTTACCGCCTTTTCCCCGGGAATCATTGTTTTATAATTATTTATGGGATAGTTTAATTTTTTTGTTGTTAAAAAACCTTGTTTAGCGGTCCGGGTGTTGGCGACCTCTCGCTGCCCCATGCCTGAGGCGTGATCCATAAGCTTCGCCCATAACATCTGGGCACCCCAGGGCTTGTCCCGTGGTTCTACGGCGATGGGAGCCGCCAACAAATATCCCAGGAAAGTTTTCGACGACTAAATCCTAAGCATGCAGCATGGGTAGTTAACCTGTTTCGGCCACGCGTATCTTGCAATTTCATCGACTATTTCATCAAACTACCCCTTTGGCATCGTAATCTACATTTAATTCCTGAGCAATATTTTAATTCTTTCTGTATCTTAAATTTACGTTAATTATTTTGAAAATGTAACTAAGTAATAATATTTTTTTTGAAAATGTAACTAAGTAATAATTATTGTGAATATGTAACTAAGTAATAATATTTTTTTGGGGGGCCCCATTTTTGTTTTGACTGTACGAATACTCAATTAATACTCTATCGTGTTTTAAATAAATATGTTTTGTTATGGCTGACCCGATATCTGTGTATTTTATGTTGCATTTACCTAACCTTTTTAATTAATTTCTTATCTATATAAATTCTTAACAGGTTATCAACTTTTGTTCGGTAGTTTTCCCAGTCGGCATATTTCCTCTCTACTCATTATTTATTCAATACAACAAAGTGCCGTGCCATTGAGCCTAAGGTCCTGGAGTCTTCCGTCGTGATTTACCTTGGTGAGGTTTGGTAAACTGAGCCAAGAGTAAATAACGGCTCAAAAAGATGGTAGCAGAGCTGGTGGTTCTGGCATGTTGCTTTGTTGTGTTTCTTGTGCATGTGTAGGATATTTTATTTTCCTTGCATGTGTCCCTGCCTCAGAGTTTTGCATGGCTTGGGGATGGCAATAGTTTGTTTTGTTAATTTGGTCTTGGTATAAGTTTTGTAAGTTATTTGTTTATCATGACGTCTACTATTGTGCCTGAGTTCTTGTTAAAAGATGAACTTACTTTTGAGTGTCTTTCACGTGGTCTACCATGTGAAAACACCACAACTGCCGTTTTGCGTAAAGCTCTGCGCACTGCCCTTCAGAATAATGTGCCTGTTGTTAGTGATAATTTAAAGGACATTGACCCTAATGAGGAATTTAATTTGGTCTCAAGTAAAATCCTTGTGTTACAAGAGTTAGTGACAAATCTTGTTGATGATGAGATTTTTGCGCTTACTTTGCCTAGAGTGAGAAATAGGTTGAGACATTTGGAACGACGCGTTCAATCCCTGTTAGAGTTACATTCTCTTGTTTTGTCTGAGGTCCAGGTTGCCTCATTAAAAAATGTTTTTGCAGAAGTTAAGAAACTACTTGAACTTGTCAGTAAATCAGAATTAGATTTTTCCCTTTTAAGAGACCTGAATCCTGTGTCATCCATGACATAAGTCTGTGACCGTCTTGCTGGGCTAGCATTGCCCTCTGCCTCTAAGCAGCATCCGACTACTGCACCTATTCCAGGTCCTTCTCATGTGAATTCCGATCCTCCTGTGGTTGATCTACCTAACCTAACCTACACCACGGTGACACCGCCCACGAGTTCAAATTCTCGTGTCACGTTTAGTAACGCATCATGTGTACCACACCCAGTGACAACACATAACACTTCATTGCCCAATGTTTTTGGTAAATTGACTCACCCGCTAGAAAAAATGTTAAAGGATTTTCCGACCACTGATGGTCTGCATATTCCTACCTTTTTGAATTTTCTCAAGCTTATCGTCAAACTGAAACAAAGTAATAGTATACATGAAGCTCAGATTTTTGAGGTTATATACCCTTTTACGCTTGGTCCGTTGGCTGAAAGGACACAGTTGGCCAATAATCAAATGTTTTCGTTCGATCAGTATCATGAAGACATACTTAGTTTCTTCATCCCATCTAGGCTACTGACCCAACTACAGTTGAATAATTACAACAGATTACAAAAGCCAGGTGAACATCTTGCAGCCTATGTTAATGAGGTAAAAGAGGCGGCTGCTATTTTTCGTTTGCAAGTTAGTGAACAGGAGGTGATTAACACCATTCTAGATGGGCTCACACCTGATGAACGGTCCAGATTAGTTTTTCTAACTAAGCCTTGTACATTTTCTGAATTGGATAGGATGTGCATTCACTCCCAAAATGTCCGCTTTGCGGATCATCAAATAAACGGGTCGTTTTCTCAGTATCCTGGAAATAAACAATTCAAGTATTATTCTAGCCCGCGTACTGAAATGCATCCCAGCCATAATACAGTATTTAGGACCTCAAACTCACGATTTCAGAATAATACACCAAGAAATCAGAATCAAACTTATCATGGGCCTATCTGCCATTTTTGTAAGAAGCCTGCGCATGTAATAAAAGAGTGTAGGGAACTAAAACAAAAAAATGCTTAAAGCAGGGAAGTAAAGTGAGCGGCTTCCACTGCAAAACTAAACAAGCCAATAATTCTCAATACAATGCTCACTTATTTCGTCAAATCAAATCTGCCCGGCATTTTCAAAGAAACTTTGGAATCCAAATTCCTTATAAGCGAAACCCAGATCATATTGGTAGTCTTGGTCTTCCTAATTTTGTGGGTTTAAGTCCTGCACCTGTTCCTCGTATACCAGTAAGTTTCAATAATTTTGAGGAAGAAGCTCTTGTAGATTCAGGATCCACACGTTCCATTATTTCATATGATTTGTTTTCTAAGTTAAAAGCAGCTAACCTAGTCAAGTTTGTGGAGAAAGGTGATTTCAAGTGTTACACTGCATCTAATGATGTGTTACCCATATTTTGTCGTGCGACTATCAAGTTGAAAATTGCACATTTTACTTGGATGTTTCCATGTTTGGTTTCTAAAGAGGTGATTTTAGATTTTATTCTAGGAGCGGATTTTATGTCCAAATATGGACTTGTTCTAGATATGCAAGAAAAGAGTGTTTTTTTTAAGTTTCAACCTAACCTTAAAATTAGTTTTGTGGGCACCAAGCAGCAACATGATAACCTTGCAGAAATTAGTACAGAGAGCTACAGTAATAAAGAACATGACTCATTGGATCATTTACCTCATCAACAGCGTATCGCTATCAAAAATTTGTGTGAACGATTTCCTAAGGTTCTAACCTCAGAATTAGGGCTTACCAAACTGTTAGAATACGAAATCAAACTTAATGATAAAAGTTATGTCAAAAGTCAACCTTACCGTCTTGCACCTCCCCAAATGAATCTTTTGAGACAGGAAGTACAACAATTATTGGATAAAGGGGTCATTGAACAATCTACTTCACAGTATGCGAGTCCCGCATTTTTGGTCCCTAAACCTAATGGCAAACAACGTATGGTTGTAGATTTTCGTAAGCTTAACCAAAAAATTGAAATTGAGTCTGTCCCTTTGCCTGATTTGCATTCGGCATTTCATTGGTTTTCTAAAGCAAAATATTTTACCACCATTGATCTAAATTCAGCATACCATCAAATTCCTTTGAAACAGGAGTCAAAACCAATTACTAGTTTTTGCGTACCATGGAATTTATACCAATTTACTCGTGTTCCTTTCGGTCTTGCGACAGGCGCACAGGTTCTCACACGATTATTGGATCAGATTTTTCATGACATCAAATTTAAGTTTGTTTACAACTATTTGGATGATCTGGTGGTATATTCCGAAAGTTTCGAGGAACATTACCAACACCTGAATGAAGTACTGTCTCGTTTGGAAAAGGCAGGTTTAACAGTGAATCCCCAAAAGGTTAAATTTGCAGTTCAGGAAATTTCATTTCTAGGTCACAAAATTTCTTCTCAAGGCATTTCCATCGACCCTGAACGTACCAAAGCAATTAGAGATTTTCCACCACCCCGTGATGTCAAGGGTATAGCCAGATTCATCGGTATGATTCAGTTCTTTGGAAAATTTATCCCTAATTTAGCGGAAAAAGCAGTCCCTTTAAATCACTTACGAAAAAAGAATGTGAAATTTGAATGGGGAGAGAAACAACAAAAGGCATTTGAAACTTTGAAACAGGATATTATGAGTCCACCTGTTCTCCGCATGGCGGATTTTTCAAAACCCTTTATTTTACAAACTGATGCTTCTAGTTCAGCAATAGGTGCAGTTTTGGCACAAGAGTTCGATGGTGTTAGACACCCTATTGCATTTGCATCCAGAACACTCACTTTTCAGGAGAAGAAATCATCAATTTATGAATTAGAATGTTTGGCTGTTGTTTTTGGTATCGATAAATTCAGACCTTATTTAGAGCATGCAGAATTTTTGTTGGAAACCGATAACCAAGCATTATCGTGGCTTTTGGCTCACCCACGTCAACTAGGCAAAATTGGTCGTTGGGTTATGAGAATTTCTTCATTAAAGTTTAAAGTTCAACATATCTGTGGAACACAGAATGTAGTTGCGGATACCCTTTCACGCATGTTTAATGATACTCAGGTTGATAAACCTCTAGATGAAGCTGCTTGTAAAGTACTCTTAACCGATTTTCCCTTAGCTTTCAAAAATATTCAGGCTCATCAGGAAGAGGATGAAGAGCTGCAGAAAATTGTAACAAGTTTAAGATCCGGCATTTCCCAGGGCCCATATTTTTTATCTAAAGGTATCTTGTATTCAAGAATTCGAAATAACCAGAAACGTATTGTGCTACCTAAAATTCTGAAACCAGTTGTATTTGAATATTTTCATTCCTCACCTATTGGCGGACACCTTGGCATTTATAAAACTATAGAGGCTATAAGAAAACATTTTGTGAGGAAAGGTATGCACAGTGAAATTTCAGAACGAGTTAAGAAATATTACTTGTGTGCTTTTAGCAAACCTGCTCGAAATACCCATTTGGGTTTATTGGCATCAGAGGTCGCTGAACGGCCAATGCAGAAATTATTCATAGATTTTGTTGGCCCTTTGCCAAGGAGTAAGCAAGGGCATAATATGTTGTTAGTTTGTGTTGACGCCTTTTCCAAATTTGTTTGGCTTATTCCACTTCGAAAAGCTGATGCACCTTCCACTATCAAAGCTCTTCAAACTCAGATTTTTCAAAATTTTGGTATTCCATCTACTATTGTTTCTGACAACGGATCTCAGTTTACATCAAAATTATTTAAGAATATGTGTTTCACCCACGGCATACGCCGCATTACCTTGTCTCCATACTATCCTCCGCCTTCGCATGCGGAAAGGTTCAATCGTAATCTCCGTTCAGCATTAATTGCTTTCCATGCGAAAGACCAGTCTAGTTGGGACAAGAATTTAGTTTGGCTACAAATGGCTTTCAATTATGCCCGCCATGAATCTCATTAATCTTTACCATTTAACTTAATGTTTACTTTTGCTCCAAATAACCCTTTGTCAAATCTTTGGTGTCTAAATGATTTGTTACCACAGGATCCACAAGGTGTTAAAGAAGTTTGGGCAGCTGCCCTCAAGAATCTGAAGCGGTCTCATGATAAAAGTCTTATTAAGCATAACAAGAATCGCATTGCAAATCCCTTTCGGCCAGGTGATCTGGTTTTGTGCAAAGCACACCCTACCAGCAAAGCAGTTGATAAGAGAATGGCTAAATTGTCTTTTCGTTGGTCAGGTCCATACCAGATCCAGCGCTTTCTTACCCCTGTTACAGCTAGTCTAGTAAATCCTGAAACGGGAGTTTATGTGACGAGAGCTCACATTTCCCATTTAAAAAGGTATTATTCCCAGCCTTCAGTTTAAGTGTGCATTGTTTAGGAACGGCCGCCTAACTTTGTGTCCTACTGTTGGCGTTGTTTTGTTATTTGAGTCTTTGACTCAGTTGATCGTGGACTGATCACCCACGTGTCCTAGTCTTTGAGTCCCTTGTAACTTTTGAACTCGAGTCATAAAAATAAATAAATAAAAAAAAACCATGGTACTAGTTTTTTAAGTTGTTGCAACATTTTTTTTATATATTCTTTTTTTAATCTCATTTCATGGGAACAAGTTTGGGTGCATAATGTAGTATGTTATTGTATTTACATGTAAGGGTAAATTTTTGTTGTTTGTTTGTTTCTTGGGTTAATATTTTCCAGTTGTTATGTGGGATCTCGGGTCGATATGTTTGTGACCACATATTTTTTTTGGTTATGTGTTTTAGTGTATTTTTTCCGTCTGCTCCGGGATGTTGGGCACCTTCGCCATGTTCGGGGCGGGGAGTCTTCTTTCGTGTCTCTTCTATTTGGTTCTCAGCGATGTTACGGTAAACCCTCTCAACTCTGGTATTATTTTTGAAAAGGAAGATCCACTGTTGTTCTCAGACAATTTCTATTCCGTCGTGTTGAATTTTGACTTGATACAATTGGAAAATCAAAGTAATCAATTGGAGGTGGCGTTAAATGACATAATTAAAGTAAACAATGTGCACCTTATGGAAAACGATTCATGGAATGAAAACTTTGCTTTTGTGATCCACCAACTTGAAGATAATTTTAATGCATATATATCAGAGACCAGTGCAATGACTTCTTTGTTGCCTCGAAAACATTTGCGCACTAAACGCGGTTTGCTTAATTTCGGTGGAAAAATTTTGAAAACTGTCTTTGGAACTCTTGACAATGATGACTTAATTAGTTTGGAAGAACGTCTCAAGGAAGTATCACTTAGTCAGGATGAAATTTCGGCCGGTGTTGTGAACCATATGTTTGTTGTTCAACATTTAGAAGAAAGAGTGATTAATAACACGAGACTTGTGAGAAATCTAGCTGAACATTATCTTGATAGCCACAATGCATTTTTTAAGCTTTTTAATAATACAATTCATGAGATTGGGATAAAATCATGTTGGTGAATTGGCGAGTTGATTTGAATACCCTTTTATTTATAATTAGTGAAGCCCTATCCACTGCACGTGTTGAACTTTCTGATTTGAGGCAAGCCATTGAAAGTAGTGTACATGGCAAATTAAGCTCTGTTTTGTTGCAACCAAAAGTTTTTATCAACATTCTAGAAAAGGTTCAACATTTAATCTCTTTACCCTTACACATGTTTGCTCCAGTTTCTTTTGATAATCTATATATGTTTTATGGTCTTAGTTCGGTCCAAGCAGTAATTTTTAATGGTTCATTGAATGTTGTTATTAACATACCTCTTGCCAATAAGGACAGTAGTTTTGAGTCATACCGTGTTTTTGCTTTTCCATTTTTCTTTCACAAACTTAACCATTACCTGTTTCTTAAGGTTCACGATATCCTGTTAGTTAGTCCTGACAGAAAACTTTTTGCTACTGTTGACACTAATGTTCTGTCTGGTTGTAAAAAACATGGCATAACTTTATGTCCCTCTGTTTTTCCTTTTTTTGATTCCCATGTCAATAGTTGTGAATTTAACCTTTTTCTTGGCAAACCTTTCTTTGAATTTTGTGATAAATCTATTGTTTCCCTGCAACTACCTTTCTTCCTGAAGACAAATTCTTTGTGGATTTTTGCAAGCAACACATCCATTGATGTTACCTTTTTATGTCGAACGACCACCAAATCTCTTTCACCGTTTACCATACCAATAATCGGTAGTGGTTTTATCAGTAACGCCTCACATTGTGATATTGTAAGCCCTTTTTTTTAGAACTTTTGGTTCTGTTAGTTCATCCTTGACTTTCAATTTAACATTGCCTACTATACATATTCCTAAAGTAGATTTTAATGTAAGTAAGTTGACTTTTGCGCCATTCCCTAATTTAACCTTAAATAACTCCATTGTTAAAGATATCAGTAATCTTTTAATATCGCAACCCAGTGGTGCCTCCTTTCATGATGTGATTAATCTTCTACGACCTCACCAGCAAGTTGAATCCAGTTCCTACCTTAACATTGTTGCTGTATCCTTATCTGCTCTGGTTGGCTTTGCCATTTTTATTCTCAGTCTTACTCTTTGGTTCAAGTTTCGGTCTCAAACGACCAACCCTCCTGTCTCTTCCTCTCCTATACCTGCAGGTACTATCTTGATTCCCTTAGCATCATCCTCCACCGTGGAGTAATTGTATCTTGTGTAATGTTAATTTTGCTTTATTTTTGGGTGTTACCTTTGTCATGGGTATTATAGTTTTAGTTAGTGCACTATTGCCATCTGCCAGCTGTGGTGTGCTTTGAGGGGGGGGAGTGTGTGCCGTTGTGCACTTGTTGTGTGGGCATGCGCCCATTATTGCTTATATATGTTGTTTAATTAAATGCAAACTGGGAGGCTACTTTTTTATTATATCTTTTTGCAATACCTAATTGTTTTTTTTTTAACTTTTTGTTTATTTGAAGTATAATGAAATTATTATTATCTTAAGTATCAATTTGTAAGAAATAATTGTTTTTGTATAAAAAAAATTTTTTGTTAAAATATATTTATGTCTTTGTTAAGCTTTGTGGATTTAAAAGAAAAACATATGGACTTCAAAAGACTTTAAACATCATAAATTAATTTTTCCTTTTGTTTATATTAATATTGTGGTTAAGATTTATTATTGAGTTATTGCACTTAAGTGCAGGAAAGTGTAACATTTTAAGTTTCTCATCTCTATGTATTGTCATATCTATGGTCATCTTCATATTGAAAAAAAAAATGTAGTCCTTTCCTTTCTGTTTTTGTCAGCCATAATGTAGACTTCAAAATGTTTGTGCTCGTCACGTATCCATCGACATCCATGTCGAAAGTTGTGTATTTACTACCGCATTAGGTGAGTTTTACCGCCTTTTCCCCGGGAATCATTGTTTTATAATTATTTATGGGATAGTTTAATTTTTTTGTTGTTAAAAAACCTTGTTTAGCGGTCCGGGTGTTGGAGACCTCTCGCTGCCCCATGCCTGAGGCGTGATCCATAAGCTTCGCCCATAACATCTGGGCACCCCAGGGCTTGTACCGTGGTTCTACGGCGATGGGAGCCGCCAACAAATATCCCAGGAAAGTTTTCGACGACTAAATCCTAAGCATGCAGCATGGGTAGTTAACCTGTTTCGGCCACGCGTATCTTGCAATTTCATCGACTATTTCATCAAACTACCCCTTTGGCATCGTAATCTACATTTAATTCCTGAGCAATATTTTAATTCTTTCTTTATCTTAAATTTACGTTAATTATTTTGAAAATGTAACTAAGTAATAATATTTTTTTTGGGGCCCCATTTTTGTTTTGACTGTACGAATACTCAATTAATACTCTATCCTGTTTTAAATAAATATGTTTTGTTATGGCTGACCCGATATCTGTGTATTTTATGTTGCATTTACCTAACCTTTTTAATTAATTTCTTATCTATATAAATTCTTAACAGGTTATCAACTTTTGTTCGGTAGTTTTCCCAGTCGGCATATTTCCTCTCTACTCATTATTTATTCAATACAACAAAGTGCCGTGCCATTGAGCCTAAGGTCCTGGAGTCTTCCGTCGTGATTTACCTTGGTGAGGTCTGGTAAACTGAGCCAAGAGTAAATAACGACTCATCAGTCTGTAGGTGGCTTCCGTGGAGGAAGGATCTGTCGTTTTTTTTTTGTTTTTATTGCTCTTTCCGGGTTCGAACCAAGGACGAGAATAGATGTGATCAATCATTATATTAGTAAGTTATTTTTTATTAATTTTGAACATTTTATCATTTAAATCGGATAGTAAATAAAGATTTTCAAGATGGTGTCCGTAACGAAATTGATTCAGTGGTAACATAATTCAAAATGTCGGGTATGATGTAAGACGTTTTTATACTGTTTAGTGTGAATTTTTTAAATATATTAATAAATTATTGGTTTACTCTCGTCAGGAATTAAACCGAGGACCGAAATCGTTGGGTAACTTAACATTTTAAGTAGGCAATTTTTAAAATATCTTTTGAAATATTTTTGGATATTCTAGCGTTATAATTACATATTTTCAAGACTGCGGCCTAACGAAACATGCAACATTAATAGAATCCAATATGGCGGCCGTAAATAAAAATGTAACGATGTCATCGTACTCAACCAAGATGGCGGGTGAAACGAAACATCCATCATTTATAGAATCCAAGATGGCGACCGTAACGATATGTGTAATGGTTATTATTAAGTAATATTTTATTTAATTTTAATTAATTGACTTTTATAAATTTAATTTTTTTAATAAGGCGGTTAATAATTACTGATTTTCAATATGGCAGACATGACGTCATACTAGTTGACGTAATATATACCTTGGCATAATACATGTAATATATACCTTGGAAGTAAGTCTGCCGGTGGCTTTCGTGGAGGAAGGATCTGACGTCATTTTTTATGTATTTGACCTGGCCGTGTTTGAACCGAGGAGTACGGACTCCATGTTGTAAGTGTATATTTAATATTTTTAAATATTTTTTTATAAAATTTTGATTATTTAATTTTTTGTGAAGTTTAGAAAATTTTTTCATTAAATCCGGATAATAAATGTAGAATTTCAAGATGGCGGCCGTAACGGAAATCGCAACGGTGACATCATAATTAATAATGGCTGTAATGTCATCCTAAATTTCAAGTTTATGACCTCGGCGGCTTAGAGCAGCTAGCTCTTAGGACCTGTAAGCTGCTTCCAAGTTTTGGAGTTCTTTCTAAGGCAAAAAGACTTTTGAGGTTTTTCCAAATCCTAATTTTTTTTTTTTTTAATTTTTGAGATTTTTCCAAAAATTGGAAATTTGACGAATTTTGAGTAAATTTAGACAAATTGTGGCCAATTTTGATTAATTTTGAAGGTCAAAGGTCAAGGTCAAGGTCAAAGTTGAAGGTCATCCAAGTTGTCCGCCGTGACGTCACAATCCAAGATGGTGGTCAGCACCATAGGCACCACCACTTGGCGCTTTGTCCCTAGACCGGCTATTACCTACATTCTACTGCCTAACCAAATCGACTTATCTGTCTAACACCTTGAATATGGCTGTACACTAAATACTTGCCTTTCCACTGAATATTCATGCCTGTCCAACGAGTGGACACTTTTTGTCTCCGACTGGATGTGTCTGTCCACCTATTACGTGTCTGGCTACTGTTATGTATAACTAACTCGAAAACACATGTCAAGGCATGCAAAGGACTCGCTTCACCTTCTAAGAAGACTGTAGGAATCGAGAAATGCTTGTAATTTACTTGTTTGTATTTGTAGAATTTATATAATAATTTTTTTGGCGTGACAACGTCTAATAAATCGATGAACGCCGGCTGCACGCACGAAAAAGTGTCCCACTACGGATGTCCCACTACGGATGTGACGTGTTTGCTCATTGTACGCATGCGTGGCATCTCTCTTCATGCTCATTGTACGCATGCGCGGCATCTCTCTTCCACTCGATTGGAACAACCATCGATTTGACTTTTCAATCATATTTTCGTCGTTTGAATTATTAATATTATGTAATTTAACGATCGTCCACCGATTTTCAGCACAATTGGTACGGTTATTTAAAAGTAATGTTGAATATTCAAATACGTTTTGAACCAACAATGGAGTTTTACAGTTACACATAATAATTCAAATTACACCCGGGATCTTTTGCACAATGTTTTAAAAAATATTGTAACACATTATGAATAAGTTTGGTGTATTTGGGATGCGTATTTGTTATCAAATCGTGTTATAAAAACGAAATAATATTAATCCCCTACCCTGAAAAAAAGTTTATAAATAAATATATATATATATATGTATATGTAATTTGAAACTACTTATTTTCATATATGGCATCGTGGTCTTGCGGTCAGCGTCGCAAACTTTCGATTCAAAGGATGTCGTTTCGAATCCTGGCAGGTGTATAATCTTTTTTGTACTTCTAAAAATAAATACGGCGCACGCAACATTTCAATAGTAATAAATATATTTGAATTAATGAATGAATGCAACTAAAAGTAAATTTATTAATTAAATTGTACATTTCATTTCACTCCTTTGTATCCATACAAAATAGTGATAATTCAATAAAAATGATTCAAATTAAAAAAAAAAAATTCCTCAAAGAATATAATATTTTTAATGCCTAAATGGTTTGGTTGCAGAAGCCTATTACGGCTCAGTCTCAGGTCGAATATGATATTTCCTTTTCTTCTGGATCAATCATTTCATCTATGTTTTGTTATGACGTTGTCACGTTAAACTATCGTCCGTAAACCGACTTTACAGACAACCAATTTTTTTATGTGAATATATGTTGCTTTATTTCTCGAAGCTATAACCTATAAGATAATTTTAATTAAATTAATATAATTTAACTGTCCTTTATTATGCATTGACCAAGGATCTAACCAAGGACAAGAATCGATCGATTCAATCATTATATTAACGAGTGATTTTATAATTATTTTTTGGAAATTTTACCGAATTTCTAGCTACATTATTACGAATTTCCAAGATGGCACTCATATTTAAAGATGGCGAGTTCTACAGTAATAATTAATTAATACTGCACTCTAGCGGACACTATATCTGTGAACGTTTCCCAATAAATGAGACATTGTATCTTCTGAAAAAAATTATTCTTTTCAGAAACTCTTAATCAAAGTCGATGTGGTCCAGCATTTTTGTTGCAAATCGTCGACAAAAAATTTGGTTACCAGGCTTCAATTGTTTCCCTAACTGAACCTTCAGAACCCCATTTTCTTACAAAAAAACTCTGTGTACCGAAGCACGTGGAACGGCCCGTTTTTGTGAACGTCTTCATGTGGATTTTGTAGGATTGTGTAAATGTTTCACGAATTCTTTTGAAACATTTATCACTAACACCTATTAAGCCACTTCTTTTGCGAAAACGGACGCTACCGGTTTCTGGGAAACGTCGCTGCCAGTATCTTAACGCATAGTCAGTAGGAGGTCGTTTATTGAACTTTTTGAGGTGATTTCATTGAGTCTGGGTGACTGATTTTGATTCAAATAGCCACGACATACAAGGCGAACTCTTGAATAGACGCAATTTCACAAACAGTTGACTGGGACAAATAAAGAATAAAGACTGCAACGTCCAGAATTTTACTCCAATTTTCATGTAAGTAACTCAATTAGTTCTCTCACAGTACATTTTTAATACTCCTAGATGACTTTAGAGACACTGTACATATGTTTTCTTTGTATAGCTTTTTACTATAATTTATTAATTAAATTTGTTGTTCTCAATGGTAACAGAGCATTTGTAACATTGGCAGAGGGGAATGGAGTATCTGAAAAATTGAATTGAGGAAACAGAGGATAGTCATGCATGCATTACAACATGGCTACTGAGTAAAGCCGCTTTTTGTCCTACTGACATGACGGTTCGTAGCATGTTCGCAGACGCAATCAGACGTGGCGAAGCACTTTTTCCGCAGGGTTTTGGGTGTTGAAATGTAGCAGTGGTTATGTGGCACGTGACTTTTACTACTATGCCACAGCATGCTACCTACTGACAATTCTCAAACCCATGGGCAATCAAGCCTTTCAATGTCGCGCTTGTTGTCTACATCCATACTTAATCTACGGGGGTTGAACAATAGACTAAGTATGAATACAGAATCCCGTGTGCCGAAGCTTTGTTTCCATCAAAGAGTGGTTTATTTGTCAAATGGAACTGTAAATAAAAGTGTTCTGTTGGACAGTAGTTGGTGCGTCGTTTAAATAATGAAATCGCGTGTCACTTTTTAAGCCAGAGTTTCAATAAGGTTAGTTTTATATGCCCTGTGTCATATAACTATTACACTCTTAAAAACAAAAGAAAACTGGTTTCTATGGGTGTGCCGTTATTAATAAAATCCATGTAGCATTGTTTTCATCATCTCAAATCAACAGTTTTATCAGCAAATCGTAAAGAAATTATTAGCTCGCAGGCAGAATACAAAAATCAGTCTCTATCATACGTATATAGTCTTCTAGAATAATTTCTGGTATTATAAACAGTTATTACACAATAAGTATTTAATGGATTTACACGTATGACGTCTTTAATGTTCAGAAAAGTTCAAAGGTTTTCCCTCTATCCATGTATGCGTCGTTTTAAGCGTCATACAGGGTCACACGAAATATTCACTCTTTTTCTGTGGGGGTGCGTTAAAAACGATGTGTACGCTGAGAAGGTAACGAATATCCAGCGCCTTAAAGAGAGAGTCACTGCATAAATTTAACCCATAAATAGTGGACACGATTCAGAAGACGTGGCAAAAGAATGAATACCGTCAATCCGGACATCGCCAGAGTTAAAAACGGCTCCCACATCGAAGTGTACTGAGGTAAGTCTAAAACTTTAAACGTTTCTTAACTTTTAAAGATGCCTCAATTGTATATCCATTTAACACTGCTCTTTAAATGACACTTTATAATCCCGGCAATAATTTGATGACCCACTACCCGAACAACGGGGAGTGACCCAGGCAGAGAAAACAAAGGGCGGAGGTCGTCCAAACAGCCGCCGACGCTGAAGACCGACAAGTGCGGGAAGCCCTGGTGAGTTATCTCTCCTCGCTAAACGGATTCCGAACCACGAAGGCCCCTCCGCCCTTTTCGCCTCCGAGGAAGAATGACGCGTCGCCGCGCGATGAGCCGAAACAGAGAGCTGGCTGCGTTGGAACTGTGGGTAGGCGCGACCATAGAACAAAGAGGGAGATATGGAAGCGTGACTCTTACAGTGGAAACTGAAGCCATGTTTATCGATACATGTGATGCTATCTGTTGGGCGGGCCCATAACTATTAGCAAAATATCTTGGGTGGGAGGTTCCAATCCAGAGAGTTAGCTTTACAATGATAATTTTACTACTCGGTGACTAATTGCTCATAAGAAAACAATTACTGTGAAGAAAACTGAATACAGGTTTTTAATAAAAAAATCTACTTAGTAAAATTCTTAATGCTGACTGACAGACAAAGCAATGCTTAAACTGGTGTGTCTATAAGCATGATATTATTCATAGGAGTGTCTTACGTAACGTTGGTGAGCACTAAGTAAGGGTTTTTGAAAATTCATCTAATAAGGTGAGTTGAATAGGGGATGAAAGTTTGGAAAATCCCATCGGGCACACGGCTATTTCTATATAAATTTGTAGGAGATTCAGGTCTCATTCTCGATAATCAGAGTTTCTCCCCCATGGACGCGAAGACATCGCAACAGTTGAACAAAGCCATCGCTTCCATTTCGGCTTAGCGCTACGGCTCTCTGACGCAGAGTTCGTTAGGGAATATGGAATTCAATGATATGGGAGAATGGAGCATTGACGGAATGAATCTGTGATGGATAATGGGAGTACTCAGATAAAAATAAACCACCGGACCCTGGTCGCCTTGGTGGGAGGTCAGGGAACTTAGCACTTGACCATCGGGAATGTACTAAGAGAACTGGTTACAAATTATCCAGGGTTATTAATGGACATACGGATGAGTTTAATTACTTTGAACATGGTTAGCCAACTGTCCTGTGTCGGGAAGTTTCATCCTGGGTATCTTTATAATCCCTTCGCTTTCGCAGTCCGGAATGCAATGTCGAACCACTGAAGAATCATCTCACCTGTTCTGCAACAGTCACGCTGGCAACCCGAGTTGACTGTTTGAGGGGGGAGAGTTGTCCTCTAAACATGATCATAATTCTATAACTAGCAACAAATTAAAATCTAAAATGGAAATTTGAGGCCGAGACTTGAAGGCAACAGGTCAACCAAAGCTGTTACAACCTCTACCCAAGAACGTGCGGGTGTATACGTTAACACTGCGTCTGTGGGGAAGTCCTTCACCGCTCCTTTCCACTCCCTTTTGGGATTTTTTGTTTCTCCCTTCCTCCAGTCCCACGACCGCCCTTCCCTGGACGAGGAATCGACCAGACAGCCTCTGTTGACGGCCGGAGACGGCAAATTGGTTTCGTTTGAAATTCTAGGCAAGCTGCGCCCCGCGCGAGCGAGACGGGGAAACTAACTCTATGGCAGGAGAGAGAGAAAGAGAGAGACAGGGAGAGACAGAGAAATGATGGGGGAAGGAAAAGGGGGCAGTCGAATACACAATCCGAAATGCTCCCGTTTTGCTTGCGCCGGACGCCTGGGTAGGTCACCGCACAGCGAGCAGAGCTCCAGGTGTTACCGCACAATTCAAAAAGCGCTCAACATTGATTAAAGGTGTCCGATTACAAATATAATTTAATAGTTATTACACTTGTCAATGCAAGTTTATTTCTACGGTTTCGCCTACAATGTGTACTTTTTGTGCAGTGAAAAGGGCTCAAATAGGTAATTTCAAAGTTTTTTTTTTATGTATGAAAATTTCCATACACATTATTATAATTGATATAGCGAAGTGTAGGGAATCTTTATTTTTAATATTATAGCATACAATTATAGGGTGACCACTGAAAGTCACATACAGGTGCATTACCGACGCAAAGATTTAACGATAGTTCGGTTCATAGCACATATAGACTGTTAGGCATGTGATTTGCGAGCCAGTATCGCCCTTAGCGTCTCCACTCTAGAGCTCGTGCGTCCGGCCAGGCGACCCCCTTAACGCAGTGAGAAGTGCAGCGAGTTCGCGCCCCTGTGGATCCAGGCTTGGCCCAGTGCCCTGCGACTGGCCTTTTCATTTTTATTTACCTCGTTTGTCTAGTTTCTTGTGAAAAACTGTACCGCAGAGGTATTGACACTACGTCCACTTTTGGGCAAAATGCACTTTTAACCATAAACGTGACCACCGTTTGACATTCTTTCTAATGTCATACAATACTAGGTTCTACGATATGTAAAAATATTAACATATTTTGTGTATAAAATGGTTGACCGAATAAATGAGGCACTTTTTTTGAATTCTTTAAACTGCTTTCATAAAAATTATGGTATTTATGACATAGCCTCAGAAGTAAAGAAATATAAACATTAATGAAACAAGGAAGAATTAAAATATTATTTGCATGTAATTCAAAATCCTATTTGAGTTATCATGAATTATATTAGAAAAATCTTAATCTCTTAATTTAAAATTGAACTCAACTTTAAAAAAATCAACCTCATAGTCATAATGTTATTTTTTTAATGTAATTAATGTTATGTCAAATGAGTAATCCAAACAATTTACCGACCATTAAGTGTACAGATGCATAATTATCTATTCTCATGCACAAATGTCATCACAGCTGTTGATAATTTCCAAATAAGTGTACATACTTCATAACCTGCAAGTTTTAAAGTTTGTTATAGCACCTTTAGACTATATGCTACCACATGAGTGCCTTGCGGTGGAAAAGGGTGCTGCTGCACTCTATCTGCCTTATAGGAGTGTAGTTATTCTATAAAACACTTTGATGTATTCACGATGCAAAAAAATATATCCCTCGCGCTAAAAGAAAAGGAGGTGTGAAGCTATTTTTTTTGGAACAATCACAGTTTCACGGGAACCAAAGCTCTGTTGTTATCATGGTTTGGGAGCATTCACAGTTAAATGAAAGCGGCCTTGCCATTGGTGGTGTAGGAGCAATCGCAGTTTCAATGTCGACTGAAGTGCTAGTCATGGAATTGTTTGATACAACAGGTGGTGATTTTACGACACATCTCTGATCGCTGTTATTGGTTGTTTGGAAACAATCACGGTTTCAAGGGATCTAAAGCTGCCTGCATTACTATTGTTGGTTTGAAAGCGGTCACATTTTTACTGAAAGCTCTCTGCCATTGGTGGTATGGAATCAACCGCAGATTTCATAACTCCTGTATTTGCCACATCGCATCGGCTGGAGCGCTAGTTACATCAAACACAAGACTGCGACCGATGATATTGCTGCTCTGTTCACAGATACTTCGTGAGATGAATTACAGACTGTGACTGAGATTTTATGATATCTGCGACTAAATCACAGGTTGTGATTTTAATACCCATCTCTAGTTGCCACTAAAATCTCACACTTGCCCTCTCAGAGCCTTGCGATTAGAGGTGATACCGCGCTAAAAGCACCCCCGAACGTTGCACTTATATCACTTCTCTAACAGAGATACACCCCTAACTAGGTTCGCCCGTTGAGAGCGTTCGTAATATAAGTTTTCATCTCGCGCATCGTAACTGCATTTTTGTGTGTGTGTATGTATGTGTGTGTGAGAGAGAAGATAATTATAGGGGGATAACAATATGTCCACACCATTCCTGAGATTTTATCTTTCATTCCTCCACCTTGCGGCTTCTTACAAGGCAAAAAACCTCTCTCAAGGCCACGAGCGTATCGATCAGCGGCGAGAGCCCCGGCGCTACACAAACATCGCAGGGATTTACTCACGAGATTTTCTTTTTGATTCATAATAATATATAATTTATTATATACAGTTTAGGTTATAGACGTGATCACAAGGATACAACACACGCCGTTGATATAGTTGTTATGGGTAACTGGGAACTATGAATCAAACAAAAGATATATTTTATTACTATTAAATACATTTTTTGTAGTCACTATGCACCCAGCAATAATACCACAAATGTTCTAAGAATAAAATCAAACCAATATATTAAGGAGGTGGTTTTCTTATTATTGTATTTTAATAAGGGGCCTATTGGTAAACTTATATTCAATCGTGTTTCAACATGTCTCCTAAGTAGTAGATATAATTATATTGGGGGCTCCTGAAACTCGAGTCGGAGTGTGGATTTTGGATGAAGTTAATTGCCCACCGCCATCTGACAAGGAGTGGCCATCTTGGATTACCTTAACTTTTGACATTGACCACGGCGACTATTTTGGATTCGCCATCTTGGATTCCGCCATTTTGGATTCTAAAACGTTCCACTGTTAAGTTTTGCCACCATTTTGTTTTTTCTTGGAATCGAATGCCTTACTCCACAAATGTTGCACTTTTCTTTATGACCGCCACCTTGATAAAACTGTAATTATAATACTAGAACATTGGGGAAAATTTTAAAATTTCCTAAAATATTTCTAATAAAATTTTGGTAATTAAATTTATAAAAAGTTAATTGGTTGGTACCAGCGCGGTCATTCAATTAAAATTGGCGATAGCTCCTTCCTCCACAGAAGCCACCAGCAGACTGACTTCTCAACACAAATGCCAAGTAATATATTGCATCAGTTGGTATGACGTCATGGGAGACATATTGGATCCGCCATCTTGTTTTCGTCAGATAGAGGGCCCTGCTGCTATGTTAATTTAATATTTACCCACTAGAGAGCCGTAATTATTTATTATCTTGACATCCGCCATCTTGTCGGTTGTCTGGACAGCTATCTTTAAATTCTGTAATTATGTAGCTAGAAATTCGGGGAAAATCCCAAAAAATCATTCAAAATTAACTCATTAAAATAAAAATTGACTCGATAGATTACAGTGCTTGGTTCAGTTCGGTCTTTGATCAATTAAAAAAAAAGGCATTTAAATTGAAAATACCATTAAAATGACAGGTAAAAGAAATAAAACAACAAAATTACAAATAAAAAATTATTATCTAACTTCTACTCTACTACAAGAACAAAAACAAATAATTCACTAGTCTTTCTAGATTCCTACAGTCTTCTTAGAGTTTGAAGTGAGTCCTTTGCATACCTTGACATATCGTTTCAATTTATCAGGTTGACTTATTGGTACACCAAATTTATCACACAGAGAAGAATTTTCCATTTCATTTAATTAAAAAGTTATATTTCATAAAGTTTTGCATTATGAATATTTGCTAATGCTTTGCCACAGAATATTCTGTAATTCTGACGAATGCAAAACTAAATGTACTTTTTCTAATTTTTGTAATATATAAACTTAATACAGCACCTATTACACTGATATTTAAGGAATTCAACATTATTATTACAATTGCGTATTACATAATCACGAATGTTCAAGTATTTGAAATTCAGTACACAGTCGGGTGATGATACAATGTCAGTTACTGCTACCTTTATCGTTGTCACTGCACTGTTGAAAACCATTGCAACACCGATTATATGTCAGCCACAACAGTCTTCAAGTTCTGCTCTGCTGTCGATACAGCATGCGTTGAAATCTTCTGCAGTGCTGGAAGATTAGGTACAACGGTTGGCACCATTGCCAACAATTTCTGTGCCATTGTCACCGTTGTTGACATCTGGATCTTTGGAGCTGTCAGCAATGTTGCCATCATGGTCTGCAATGTTGATGGAAGGCCTTCCAACCATGTCGACGTTAATGATGGTAATGATGCCATCGAGCTCTCTAGAATTTTTAGAAACCGGATAAATATGTGATATGAGTCAAACTAGTCAAATCACCCTGCAGAGGTGGAGTAAGAATCCCATGGCCTGGGCCTCACTTATTATTTGCAGCGACTGTTATGAGAGGCAAGTCAAAACAAAAGTCAGTTTAATTTACATAAACAGGTTCTTGCATGCACTTAACTGACCCGGTGCAGACATCATAATGTCGATTTAGATTTTTCTAGTCTTGAAACTAGTTTATTACATTTGATGCACTAAAATAGTATTCTTTGTGCATTGTTCCAGCATCCACTTATTTCATGCCGATGAGCACTTGGAGTTGTGGTGAATGATGCATTACAGTATTTGCACTGACGCTTTAAACATCTCAATATTCGTCTTTCGTTCATGGAAGTCTCTGAGGTTGCTGGCGAAGCCTCCTCTGCTAGCGAAACCACAGCTGGAATAATAGGTGCAGCCACCACCAGGACCTCTGCAGTTGGTGGCCAGCATGTCATCGGGATCTCCATCGTCTTCGACGTCGTTGGCATCGAGATCTGCGCTGTTGAAGGTAAACCGCTCATAAAGCTCGTCATTGAAACAGCAATTAAACCTTAGGTAACAGTATAAGGAACTGGTGAAAGCTGGCTTAATGTATTTCTTATGGGACTATGGCTTGGTGACTTGCTCAGTTGTGGCTTACTCGTTACGAATCGTCCATGTTCGGGCGTGTCATCCGCTCATTGACTATGATAAAATCTTTGACGCTCATTTTAGATGATTCAAAATCCGCCATGTTTGAATCCATTATTGTGAAAATATGTAATTAATTAGCTAGAAATTCGAAATAATTCTAAAAATTAGAAATTCGAGGAGGAATTTAAAAAAAATCATTAAAAAATCGTTTTTAAAATAATTATTTATTTCGTCGATATACGTCCTTAGTTTAATCCTTGCTTGATACAAAAATTTATTTTCAAGTAAACAACACTAATTAAAATAAAATTATCAAAAAGTGACAAGTAAAATAAATAAAGATTAAAATAAAAAGTTTATTGCATATTCCAAAAGTATAAACAAGGACATTACAAGCGTGTCTTCATTTCTACAGTCCTCTTAGAAGGCGAAGCGAGTCCTTTGCACGCCCTCACGTGTGTTTTCAGGCCAGTTATACATAAGAGTCGATTAACCAGGCATGTCTATCAGTAGCCAGGCACGTAATCAGTGACCAGTCACATCCAGTCAGTGGTTAGGCAGATTCATCTGTGGTCAGGCACATCCAGTCAGTGGCAAGGTGCATACAGTTGGTAGCTAGGCATACCTATTCAGTAGCCAGACACGTCTATTCAATGGCCAGGAACGCAATTCCAATAGGTGGCAAGACACGGGGGTCAGACACGTCCAGTCGGTGGAAAGATGTGCCAAGTCGGTGGCAAGGAATGTCTATTCAGTGGTCGGGCACGTATTTACTAATCAGGCATGTCCAGTAGGCGGCCAGGCGCGTCCAGTTGGTGGTTAGGTAGTTCCAGTCTGTGATCAAGCTAATACGATATGTTGGTGGGCAGGTATGTACTGTTGTTGGCTAAATACATTAAGTTGGTGGAAAGGTACGTCTAATCGGTGGCCAGGCATGTCTATTCAGTGACCAGTAACGCACGTCTAGTAGGAGGAAAGATGCAACCAGTTGGTAGCTAGATACATATTGTGACGTTAGCTTCGCTCGTCACATATTTATTTTCTTTGTGACCGCGCTGGTTATGTGAATGCTTACGCATTCTGGTGAGGTGGTTTTGAACTAGCCTTGCCTCGTAGTTCTCCGATTTGTCGTAGGAGGTCTCTGTATGCGGTGCGCTGATAGCGCCACGATGGAGAAATTTTTGTTTGCCGTAGCCAGCTGTTGGTAGGGCTAGGGAAGTATTTTTTTTGTGAGGTTTGTGTCGGTATGGCGAGTTGTAATGGAAAATGTTGCGGTTTTTGGGGCGGTCTGTCGAGGATGTAACTTCAACCAGTGCAGTTGAGCCACTGTATACTATGGCAGTATTAAGCAATACGATTTACGAGTGGTGTTTGCGACGAGTGCATGCTAATAGATATTGCTGAGAATACTATGGCAATATTAAGCATGACATTTTCAGAATAGTGTTTGCGACGAGTTCGTGCTGCTAGCTATTGCAGTGAAACGGGTTGGTGCCTGGTTGTACTTCATTTACGATTACAGCAAACGTGACGAGTTTAATGTAATTCATCGTGGTGGACGGTTACCGCATTTAACCAGGAAGTTCCACTTGGTCTGGTACTGCTGCGTTTTCGGCCAGGTTGCCCATTTTTGAAGCATGTTTTGGAGACCTGCCTTATGTAAGCGTTTTCGTTTACTGTCGACGAGGATTTGAGCTGTTTTCCTTTGCTCATGATGAGCGATGTTGGGCAGCAAAGTAAGTTTTTGGCACTTAGTTTTTAGCACCTCCCCGATTTTGGAGTACAATATGTGAGTGAACTTACTAAGCCTACCCACAAGTTAAATGAAAAGTGTCACAGTCAGCCATTTATATTTTTAGTACAATTTATTATCATTTTCAAGTTTGGCTGTTAGTGAGCTTTGACTATATGGTGCAAGATACAGATATATATTTTAATTTGAGAGTGCTACTAGAGAGAAAGTTAATTTTTTTGTTGAGGAAAAGTAAATAATCATAGTGAAATATTGTTGATGGGTTTTTCGATGGTGCATATGGTAGGCATTTGGATGTGTTCCTATTTTTTTTTTTTTGGTAGAGAAAAAGAAGTTATATCATGAGGCAGGTATGCGTGTATTTTAAAGTGCCTTACCTTGTATTATTAACATTTAACCGTTCGTTATAACATGTACCTGAAGCAATTTTTTTTTAAAGTTAATTAATATTCTATTATGTATACACGCTAAAGATTTGCTTATGTGAAGGAAGTAATGTTAAAATTAGTTCTGTTAAGATACGTGCTGGTACATGATCTTATTTGTGGTAATAGTGATTTTTATTTGATGTTTTACTAATATTGTGAAGTATTTATTATTGCAAGTATTTTATACAGCCTGTACTGTTTATGTATGCACCTTATTATATTTGTATTGTTGGGGGGAGTGCAAAGTTATGCTGGCATAACCTGTACTTTATTTGGAGTCTGGTTATTAATAACTGAGAGTTGGCATTGACTCAGTCTGAGGCATGTGGTGTGGCCTGCGACTACCATCTCCAACCCCTCCATACTTTCACGTAATATTTTTGTGCGTTATTATTTTTGGTAAAAGTAATGGAAGTATTAAAGTTAATATTTGATTACTATTATAAATGTCCCAACTAATATTTAGTGATCAGTGTAAATTTGCTGTGGAAGCGGTCAATGTAATTGTTTATGAGTACAGTATTAATTTTGTGGACCAGTACAGGAAATAAATTCACTTTACTTCGACCTAGGATTCTTTCTTTCCATCAGACTGCCCTACTACCTCCCTTTCCGCTTAACGCTGTGGTTAGTGGAGATAAAGGTGGTCTCAGGCTGCGCCACTCTGCTTCCTAGGTTAAGTTTGGTGAATGTTAGATTGTACTTGGTGTGATAGGATAACCATCTAAAATGCCTACAGCGTGGGTTAACGAATTGTCTAAGGAACAGCTGAAAGTTAACCTAACAGCCGCGGCCATTGAATTTGACGACAGTGACACACTAGATGTTTTGAGAAAAAAATTTGTAGGTTTCATAAAGGGAAATAAGAGGATGGTTGGGGATATTGAAGCAAGTCAGGCTAGACAGGTAGCTGTTGCTGAATACAAGATTCCCCTGATTATGTCATCATTACAGAGTGTTCCGCAGTTGAATTCGTATGAGCCTAGGGCATTGCTTAAGTTCATCGTTGCAGTCGATAAGATAATACGTAGTTATCTGTTGCACTCTGAAGTAGAATTAATTCAGGGGTTGTTGCCCAAATGCACTGGGGTAGTTCTTGAAGCGTTACTGGATGGTTTAGCCCGGGGTGATAATTGGGAAATTATCAAAGAGAAGTTATGGGTGTTGTTGTGCCCTGCAAGAGAAAAGGAGGATTTTGAAGCAGCTTGCCTAAAACGTTTTCAGCGCCGTGGGGAGCGCATGGTTGAGTTTATTCAAAATTTACAGGAATGTGCTTCCGCATTGGGAAAAAAATATTCCGATGGTCAGTTTATTAAGTTGGTGCTGGACAACATGGCACCTGAGATTAGGCAGCAATGTTCTTTCCTGCAGTGTCCCAAGTGCCTGGAGGAGTTGAACACATGGGCCATAGAGGTAGATAACCTTGTGTATACCTGCCGGGTTTATCATGCACAGTTAGCAGATCAGGTGAATATTGAAGGGGGGGCGCAGCATAAAAATACTCATAAAGAAGTTAGAGGTGATAAACATCTGGGTGCGAGCAACCTTTTAAAAGAAAAGAAAAAGACAGTAACTTGTTTCAAGTGTCACAAGCAGGGGCATTTTGCCTCAAATTGTTGGGGCCAGTTCTCCGAGGGTAGTCGGTGTTTCAAGTGTGGAAATGTTGGTCATATTTCCAGTCAGTGTAAGAAGGTGGGTTCTGGGGGGACTGAGAGCATGAATAAGGGATCAGACGAAACCAATGTCAATCAAGGAGGGCAAATAGCAACTATCAAATACAGGGGTCCCGGAAAAAATAATAGCAGTTTTTGGGTTGATACCCTGGTAGCGGGGAAAATCAGACAAGCTTTGGTGGACACAGGTGCCAATTCTAGCTTCATCAGTCAGAAGTTTGCAAATCAGTTGGTGTCTGAGGATCCTGAACTCAAGAACCGGTTGAAGGTAAAGGAGGGTTTTAGGTTGCAGGTGGCTAATGGCATCAGTATTCAGGTTAAGGTTTCTATGAGGTTACATTTAAAAATTTGTAAGTTTGCGTGGACCAGACAGTTTTGGGTCCTGCCTGATTTAATCTGCGATATGGTGTAAGGGTTAGATTTTTTAGAGGAGACCCGAGCGGTTGTGAATTGTGGTGACCGAGAGTTAACGTTTGGTTTTCAAAAAGAGTATGTGGTGCCTTTGGAGCGGAAGTCAAAAAGGGAAATGGAGGTTTGTACTGGCATACAGGGGGAGATGAATCATTTATCGGGTGAGCAACAGGAGAAGTTGAAAGCAGTGATGAAGGAATTTGGGGACGTTTTGAATGATAAGTTAGGAAGATGTGAGATGATGCCGTATCAGATTAAAGTGAGTGATGAAGAACCAGTGAGATGCGTCCCATATCAGTGTTCACCCCCGAAGCTTCAAGCATTTAGGGAAATAGTGAAGGAGTTAGAAAAGCAAGGGATTATTCAGCGTACGCTTTCTCCTTATGCGTCGCCTGCCTTCCTCGTAAAAAAGAAGGAACCTGGGAAGTACCGCTTAGTTCTCGATTATCGCCTGCTGAACCGTAAGATAAAAGTGGACCCTTTTCCTATGCCAAATATAGAGGTGTTATTCCAATATCTGAGTGGTGGAAAATACTTTACTGTATTTGATCTTAATTCGGCCTTCCATCAGTGTGTTCTAGAGGAGAGTAGCAAGAAGTACACAGGATTTGTAACGCCATGGGGCCATTTTCAGTGGGAACGCGTACCCTTTGGGGTCAATTTTGGGGGACAATGCCTGTCAAGGATTTTGCATGTATTGTTAGAGGAGTACCAGTTCAAGTTCGTAGTTTCTTTTCTTGATGATATTTTGATATTTTCAAATTCTTTTGAGGAGCATTTGGTACACGTGCGCAAAGTTTTGGAGAAATTGCGCAGCGCAGGATTTACTGTTAATCCTAAAAAAATTGTGTGGGCTAGTGAACAGGTCAAATTTCTTGGATTCCTGGTTTCCAATGGGAATTTAATCATGGATCCGGAAAAAATTGGGCCCATAGTTAATTTTCCCCAACCCAAAAACTTAAAAGGGGTTATGAGGTTCGTAGGCATGTTGGGTTATTTTGCCAAATTTATTCCTAACTATGCAGAAAGATGCGCCCCGTTGAATATGTTGAAAAGAAAGAATGTTACTTTCAAATGGGGTAGTGAGCAGGAACGGGCCTTTCAGGACTTGAAATATGCTATTTCACACCCACCGGTTCTCCAGTTGCCCAACTTCAATGAACGATTTGTATTACAGGTAGATGCCAGTAGTCTAGCAGTGGGAGCTGTGTTGTTGCAGGGTCAGGAAGGGCAGATGAGGCCGATTGCATATGCGAGTCGCGCTCTAAATCATCAGGAGCAGTTGTACAGTACGTACGAGAAGGAGGCCCTGGGGTGTATTTTTGGTGTAGAACGTTTTGCTAGTTATCTGGAGCACGCAGAGTTCGACTTAATGACAGATAACCAGGTGTTGACTTGGTTATTCTCTCATCCTCGCCAACTTGGTAAATTAGGCGATGGATCATGTGTCTTACAAGGTTCCGTTTCAAGATTATACATGTGAAAGGGAAGGAAAACTATATCGCGGACACACTTTTACGTATGTTCGACCCAACTGAATTTCATTTAGAAGGAAAAGAGGAAAGAGAAGAAACAGAGGTGGGTGATGAACCATTGGCTATTATCCAACACATTCCTGAGTCCTTTGTTGACATTGGTAAATGGCAGAGTGAAGATGAGGAAGGTGACGAGATCCGTGAGAAGATCCAGTCTGGGATGTGCAAGAACTTCGTCATTTCTAAGGGGATCATCTATCACGTCGATAAGAAGGGGAACAAACGATTTTGGGTACCTCAACGTGTACGTAGGATGATTCTTAGATATTTTCATGATTCGGCTGTTGGTGCCCACATGGGAGCTAGGAAAACTGAGATGAAGATCCGCCAGGAATTTTTCTGGGAAGGGTTAGGAAAGGAGGTCCAGGAGTATGTAAGGAGGTGTTCTGATTGTCAATTTGTAAAACAACCTCATAATTCCAAGGTGGGAATGTATTCCGTACAGACACCCAAAAGAGTTTGGGAAAGGGTATACATTGATGTGTTTGGTCCTCTGCCACGATCTAGTAAGGGACACAACTGTTTGTTAATTCTTGTGGATGGTTTTTCTAGATTTGTGATTCTAATACCTCTCAGAGATATGAAAGCCAGCTCCATTTGTGGGAAGCTTGAAAATGAAGTGTGGAGAATATTTGGTAGCCCTGAGTTGCTAATTTCCGATAACGCGACATATTTCACTTCAGTAAATCTTAAGAATTTGTGTTTTCGGTGGGGAACAAAACAAGTCCATACCAGCCCGTACTACCCATGCCCAAATTTGGTGGAGCGTGTGAACAAGTCGATCAAGGCAGCTCTTACCATCTTTCACCATGAGAAGCAAAGGGGTTGGGACACTGAGCTGTCATCTCTGAATGTCGCGCTGAACTCCGTGGCTCATGGGGTAACTGGAAGGACGCCCAGTATGATTATGTTTGGTAGGGAGCTCCCCCATCCCCTGCTAAGTCTATGGGGTATTTCTCCTGGTTGTTTTGAAGAATCTGGTGTAAAGCTGGAAGAAGTTTGGAGAAAGACTCAACAAGCGTTGGACAAAGCGCATGCCATCATGGGAAAGAAGTACAATCAAGGGAGGTCGGTGTCGGATATTATTCCTGGTGACTTGGTGGTGTGTCGAAAAGTAAATCTTAGTAAGAAGGTGGATTTCTTTTCGAGCAAGCTGTGCCCTGCCTTTGATGGTCCTTATCGCGTTTTATCTTTCCTGACCCCTGTCACAGTTAATTTGGGAGATCCTGATAAAGGGTTTGTCATAAAGAAGGCTCACATATCAGCAGTAAAAAAGTTCTTTCCACCTTAGAACAGCCCAGTTGGTGGTTTGACCCTAGTTGCATGCGTTCTGGTGTCCTTGGAGTTTCTTATTTTGTGTGGGTGTAATGAGTTAGGGGTTTTTGTAGCGTGTATTCGTTTATGTGATTGGTGAGTATGCTTAGCTTTGGTCTCCCTTTTGTTTGAGCTTTTATCCCTTGCGTTGTCCGAGGGGGAGTGGGTTTTAGGCGGGGAGGCTGTGACGTTAGCTTCGCTCGTCACATATTTATTTTCTTTGTGACCGCGCTGGTTATGTGAATGCTTACGCATTCTGGTGAGGTGGTTTTGAACTAGCCTTGCCTCGTAGTTCTCCGATTTGTCGTAGGAGGTCTCTGTATGCGGTGCGCTGATAGCGCCACGATGGAGAAATTTTTGTTTGCCGTAGCCAGCTGTTGGTAGGGCTAGGGAAGTATTTTTTTTGTGAGGTTTGTGTCGGTATGGCGAGTTGTAATGGAAAATGTTGCGGTTTTTGGGGCGGTCTGTCGAGGATGTAACTTCAACCAGTGCAGTTGAGCCACTGTATACTATGGCAGTATTAAGCAATACGATTTACGAGTGGTGTTTGCGACGAGTGCATGCTAATAGATATTGCTGAGAATACTATGGCAATATTAAGCATGACATTTTCAGAATAGTGTTTGCGACGAGTTCGTGCTGCTAGCTATTGCAGTGAAACGGGTTGGTGCCTGGTTGTACTTCATTTACGATTACAGCAAACGTGACGAGTTTAATGTAATTCATCGTGGTGGACGGTTACCGCATTTAACCAGGAAGTTCCACTTGGTCTGGTACTGCTGCGTTTTCGGCCAGGTTGCCCATTTTTGAAGCATGTTTTGGAGACCTGCCTTATGTAAGCGTTTTCGTTTACTGTCGACGAGGATTTGAGCTGTTTTCCTTTGCTCATGATGAGCGATGTTGGGCAGCAAAGTAAGTTTTTGGCACTTAGTTTTTAGCACCTCCCCGATTTTGGAGTACAATATGTGAGTGAACTTACTAAGCCTACCCACAAGTTAAATGAAAAGTGTCACAGTCAGCCATTTATATTTTTAGTACAATTTATTATCATTTTCAAGTTTGGCTGTTAGTGAGCTTTGACTATATGGTGCAAGATACAGATATATATTTTAATTTGAGAGTGCTACTAGAGAGAAAGTTAATTTTTTTGTTGAGGAAAAGTAAATAATCATAGTGAAATATTGTTGATGGGTTTTTCGATGGTGCATATGGTAGGCATTTGGATGTGTTCCTATTTTTTTTTTTGGTAGAGAAAAAGAAGTTATATCATGAGGCAGGTATGCGTGTATTTTAAAGTGCCTTACCTTGTATTATTAACATTTAACCGTTCGTTATAACATGTACCTGAAGCAATTTTTTTTTAAAGTTAATTAATATTCTATTATGTATACACGCTAAAGATTTGCTTATGAGAAGGAAGTAATGTTAAAATTAGTTCTGTTAAGATACGTGCTGGTACATGATCTTATTTGTGGTAATAGTGATTTTTATTTGATGTTTTACTAATATTGTGAAGTATTTATTATTGCAAGTATTTTATACAGCTTGTACTGTTTATGTATGCACCTTATTATATTTGTATTGTTGGGGGGAGTGCAAAGTTATGCTGGCATAACCTGTACTTTATTTGGAGTCTGGTTATTAATAACTGAGAGTTGGCATTGACTCAGTCTGAGGCATGTGGTGTGGCCTGCGACTACCATCTCCAACCCCTCCATACTTTCACGTAATATTTTTGTGCGTTATTATTTTTGGTAAAGGTAATGGAAGTATTAAAGTTAATATTTGATTACTATTATAAATGTCCCAACTAATATTTAGTGATCAGTGTAAATTTGCTGTGGAAGCGGTCAATGTAATTGTTGATGAGTACAGTATTAATTTTGTGGACCAGTACAGGAAATAAATTCACTTTACTTCGACCTAGGATTCTTTCTTTCCATCAGACTGCCCTACTACCTCCCTTTCCGCTTAACGCTGTGGTTAGTGGAGATAAAGGTGGTCTCAATATTCGATGGTTAGACTCGTCCAGGAGATGGCAAGGTGCGTCCATTCGGTGGCCAGGCAAGTTTATTCAGTAGTCAGGCATGTATTTAGCAGACAGGCACATTCAGTTTGTTGGCTAGACAATCCAGTTGGTTGTTAGGCACTTCCAGTTTGTGGTCAGGCTAACTCGATCAGTTGGTGGCCAGACACATCCAGTCGGTGGCCAGGCATATATAATTGTTGGTTAGACACCTCAAGCCTGTGGCCAGGCACATCAGAATAGGTTGTACAGACACATCAGTCTGTCGGTCAGGCTAAAACCTCAAGTTGGTGACAAGGTACACACAGTAGGTGCGTAGGCACGTTTATTCAGTGGCCAGGAACTCATGTCCAGTAGGTGGCAAGCAACATCCAGTTGGTTTTCAGGCATTTGTATTCAGTGGTCAGTCACATAATCGGTTACTAGCAACGTCTTGATGTAAGCTATACATGTCAGTCGGTTGGCCAAGCACGCACGTCCAGTCTGTTGGTTAGGCAATCACGCCAAGTTGATGGCCAGACATGTCTATGTAGTAGCCATAAACTCATGTTCATTAGGTGGCCAACCACATCCAGTTAGTAGCCAGGCGCATCCAATAGGTGGTAGAAACATCCAGTCAGTAGTCTAGCAGTATTTTCTCGTCGATACTTGGCGAAAATTTTAAACAGGTCATGAACAAAGTCATTCACATAGGCCAAGTGACACCAAACCAAGATATATTTTTTCGTCGACGCAATACATACATTTTAAAAATATCATGTTCACTGTCACGTATATAGACCAAGCATCTCCAAACCAGCTAATCATGTCCTGGTGCAAACATGTCGATACTCATACATAAAATAAAGCTCAGTCAAATAAGAGCACATTCGGCAAAAAGAAAGCACAATAAAAAAGGAGGCATAAAAAAGGAAGCACATTAAAAAAGGAAGCACTTTAAAAAAAAAGGAAGAAGCACATTGAACGAAAAGGACACACATTTGGAAGAAAATTTGACAAAAAGGAAGAACAATTAACTGCAATTTAACTGCAACGAGGTGTGCCCCTGCTAGTAATAATTGTTCTCTTGTAATTGGCAGCCGCCTGCAAGAGAAGCCATCGCCTTGTTTCCCCGGACCATTCAGAACGCATTTGCTTCCGCACTGGATGGCTGTGATTGGTGTGCTGACAGTAGACATGAACCCGAAATAAACCCAGCCAACCACGAAAAACAATCAATGCTTCAAAGATTTAACACAAAGTTGGTATTAAGCGAAAAGTACAGGGCGTATTTTAGGCCTATATTTTGTCACGTACCAACTGTAAAATAGCCCAGGGCTGAGTTTGGCCGCGAATAACAAAATAAATTAAGAATAGCCGTAATACTGCCAGAAATGCTTGTTCTGGAGTTTGGGTGAGTTAAAGAGGGCCGGATGGTTTTTGGTGAAGAGGAGGGGGGGGGGGGGGAGTGGCGAATAGTGGATCGCGGCGACTTAAAGCCAGTAACCTTGCGTTTTAGTTCGCGCGATCCACCCACCAGGGGGAGGAGGAGGGTTTTCTCTCGGCACCCCTACACACCCCTATGCCCCTTCCAACCTATTCCGGAACACCGCTTCCTTCCGGACCGCCGACATAAAACGCTTCCGGTCGGACACAATGTCCGTCTACAAGGATATGCACCAGGCGCAGCACCGGGCACGGCCATCTGCTTCTCTTTTACGGTCCCTCCCCTGAAGCCCCTGACGCGTCCATAAAACAGCACTGTCCACCCAGGCCTCCTCCTCTCCGCCCACTTCCTTTATCTTCTTCTTTAACTTCCTCGCTCATATTTTGCTGCAATCACACACGCCGGAGGGGCGGTTTCGAGGGAGGACAACGCGTATAAAAAGTCGGTGCAGTTAAATGCAAGTGTTACAGATCGCATTTATTATATCGGCTCCTGTGCGCGGGGGGAGGGACGAAGAGGGAAGGGAGAAGAAAAAGAAGGTTGGGAGGAGGAGGGGCAGTAAAACTGTCCTCGCCTGGCCGAGACTTCTTATGAGGCGGGGTCCCAAGGCCGCGCGGTCAGCGCACAGCGAGCCGTGCAACAGTGGCCTACAGCACCTCCGAAATAGTGTTTCAACTGGCTTGGCACACGGCGAAGAGCATTTTTCATTTTGAATTTGTTTTGTTGTTTGCGTCTTACACTGGTAACCACAGAGAAAAGCTTGAAGATCAGAAGAAAAAAGTGAAATAAAAGATCTAATTCAATGTTTGGTTTTTTTCCTCTCCATAGTTTTATACTGACACATTTTAAACTTCCAAAAATTTAATAAAATTTAGTTTATTATTAAATATCTATTACGTTATTTTATGCATTAAAAACATTTATACACTTTTTTATGTAAAAGTTTTTATATCGTCATTAAACCATTAGTATACAGATAAAATGATAGTTTATTAATGTATTCGGCATCCTAACATATAACAACCATGGCGAAGATTAATTTTTTTTTTAAATTGGAATGTTCAAAATTTGACGAATTCCAAACGCCAACTTCGATAGTGCAGAATCCATTGGTTTTGAGATCGAAGCTGGTTGAAAAACGTTAATATTAAAAAAAAAGTTCTTCAGTGCCTTCACGTTTTAATATTATATTAAGAAAAAGGCAGTTTTAACACACCCTGATTTAGATGAGTGTTCACTTGAATCTTAGTAAACGTGTACGATGGATTTACACTTCCTGAACTAACATTACTAATTAATGGAATTTGTAATGAATGATCTTACAAACACTTACAAAAACATAGCCAAATAATCGTTATTTATGTCTAAATTCTGATATATTTGTCTACTTAAGAAATTTTTGTTGAACATCTAAGTACAAATTTCACCACGAATAATTTGGTTTTGTACTAAAAATGATTCCAGAAGTTAATTTGTATTCATAATTCCAATGTAGATAAACGCGGATCTTTCGTTTGTATCTGTAAATTAGTTTATTTCCACGTAAGATTATTATATTAACTTAGTAAAAAGAGTGTGACAATAAAATGCGCATTATTTTCTGGAAATGCCTACCAATAAATAAACTCATAAAAATATAAGCATTAAAATATCGATAGTATTGTGAAATAATTAAATATTATCATTAATTTATTATTAAACTAGCCGTGTGCCCGATGGGATTTACTAAACCTTAATCAACTAATTAACCTCCTTAAGGAATGAATTTTATAAAACTCTTTTTTAATGCTCACCTACATTATATAAGCCAACGCTATGCACCCTTACATGCTTCTACACCCACCGTTTAAAGCTGTGCGTTGTCTATTAGTAAGTCAGAGTTTTATTAAGTAGATAACACATGCGAATGTTATTGTAAATAATTTAATTTATTGTAACTGTTTACATTATTTATAAATATGTATTAAAATTATTCGTTTGAAATTTAACAAAGTTATTTCGCTTAAGGTCATATACGGTGAACGTTGTATGATAAGAATCTAGAAACCCTTATCAGACTAGGAGCTCTCCTTCACCTGATGGTATTCACGTGCAAGCGTCGCTGGCTATAGAGGCCGCACAGTGGCTATAGCACTGTCTGGCTGCAAGCTAACACGGATAACTAGACTGCTCCCTCACGCATGACGATGGTCCAGCGAGGGGTGCAACTAGATTCCCCGGCGCGATAATAAAATAACGTGAAGATAGAGAGACGGGATAGGACAGAGAGAGAAAAAAACACCCGTCGCATGCGTCCAGCCGCCTTTTGTTTATCTAGTGCGGGCGGCTATTCGCCGTAATCATTTAATGACACGGCAGAGCGCGGAGGGATACAAGCGCGGAGGTACTTGCTGTACTCAGCGTGTCAAGCCACACGACCGCATGCAGCTTCAATCGGCATTTTCTCGCAGACATTTCGCCTTCTGTACCATAGAGCTTTATACCTTGTAAATGCTCTTGCCACAATATTGCACTTTGTGACAAACAATTAATTTCAATCTTTGGGATCCTACTGTTTCTTTCAGTAACAAAAGAATACTAATACGAAAATTATTGATCATTTCTCTTTTTCTTCTATTATTCAAGCGTTCATTTCAAGGCCTCGTTTTCTGGTTGTCATTGAAGTCCACTAAGATCTCAGCGAAAACATTTTAGGTAAAGGTTTACTTTAGATGAAAACTATTTATTTTTCTTTATTAAAATAGCTCATTAAAATTTTAAAAGAAGACTGTGGTTTTATCACAGCATATTACTCAAAAACGTTGTGTGTCAGCATAAACCATACATTTTTGTAATAAAATTTTTTAAATAGCCAAAATTAAGATTCAAATATATATAATATAGTATGAGAAATATTATTTTTCAAAAGAGTTTTGATAAATGTGAGAAATATTCTTTATCATTATTATAATTATAACTTATTTCGCTGAAAGAAAATTATGATATGTTATCATTTCAGTTCTTATCTCCAGTAGTTAGCAACTGAAACTCCCGAGAATAAAATCGCGGCTTCTGTTGCCTGCACTGTAAACAGCGAACAAGAAATTAATCTAACACACAGTAATATTATAGTAAAGTATTTTCAAGCCCAGATTTCAGGGTGTCGTGATTGTGGCCATGTCCACCATCTTTGATGACATTGACCTTTAAAATTCGCCAAAAATTTTCAAATAATTCTCAAAATTTGCCATAATTTGACAAAATCCACAAAAATTTAGTTTTTTTTGGAAAACAGTGCCAAAATTTTTTTTAATTAGAAAACAGATAGGTACATTTACGAAGAGGGAAAAAGTTCGTAAAATAATTAAAAAATGGAATTCGAAAAACATCAAAAGACTTTTGTCTTAGAAAAAAAAGTCTCCCAAGGGACTGGGCAAGCTGCCATACGACTCTGAGGTCATTCATTACCTTGACAATAAAGATACCATGACTCCATTTTGAACTGTTACATAACATTTGCAATTTTCGTTACGGCCGCCATATTTCAAACCCGTAAATATTAAGCTAAAAATTCGGTGCAAATATTAAAAATCAATATAAAATTATTTAATAAAATTTATAATAAAAAATTGCCATTTTTATATTATTACTTCATGGCCACCCTTTTTGGTAATCCGTTTGATTAGCAAAAAATTCAAGGAAAAAATTTAAAATATGAAAACATTATTTAATCAATATTTAATAAAGTTTTATTTAAAAACGCACCTCAAACAAGCTCCTAGAATGAGAAGCCAAGCTGCTGACAACTTCTTGAACAGGCTTAGTTGACGACAGCTAGGGAAAAATAAACACTGAGAATTAACACTTAAAACACAGCCTCAAGCATGTTTTGAACATGAAACCTAAACAAAATCCTAATTGCCATTGCATTGTTCACCCAAAGTTCAAAGACAAAAATATATACCTACTCCTAAAAGGATAGCTAGACGAAAATTTAAAATTAAGATCTTAACGGTTAATATTTACTACAAGTTCTCTGAGCAAGTGATTTTGCTATGAATTCCAAAATTATAACATTATTTTATTACTCGAATCAAGACATTAAAGTTCAGTAATAATCTTGGCTTTTTATGAACTCTGCGCCACAAACTTTCAGTAGCAAAATAATTACAGCAATTACCCACCGTCGAGGATTGCGGCTTGAAAGTGACATCACTGGCCGTTTTGCAAGTGGCCGATCGCGGCCTAGAAGCTGTATTTTTTTTTTTTGTAAATGGAACATAAATATTCGTTTATAATTACATATATTTGTAAATTCTTTCATTTAAATAAAAGCAACTGTATTATTACAAAATAGTGTTCGCAGTAATATTGCTGGGTTCGGATTATTACCCGGGAATTTATGCTTTGTGTTGTGTCAGTAGCCTACCTCCAAAAGTTAAAGTTATGTATTTGTAAAGCTTTCCCTAAATAGCTTTCCAGTATTAATGCACACATTAATAAGCATAATAAAACAAATAAAAGCCAAATTATTGAATGTTCTATTATATGTTCCATGATTAAAAAAAGCTCTTGGATGAAACATCAATATAAAATATAAAATTATAAATATAAAAAAATGCGCCTATTTTTGTAACAAATGCTCAGTTTTATCCCGAAAAAAAGTATTTCATTTATGTAAAAATAACCACGGCCATGTGTACAACATCTTTCTAGTAGTATTACAAATTTATTTTTGTAACCTTTTTTCCAAAGGAATCTTTTGTAAAAGTACAGAAAATGTTTTTTTCCGCGTGACCGTCACAGACTCGCTCCACCTCATACTCGCCACCTCGCTGGCGTGATCGGGTAGGCCACACCATATGGTACTCTCTAGGCATCTCATGACTCGTTCAGAGCGATCCCGCCAAGATGCTGCATTACCATTTCCCTGAAACTCCTGATGTCCAGCGGGGCTGGGTCAACCATTCCTTCAGTGGCCGAACTTCCTTCTCAGGCAACACTCTGGCCTCGAGACGTCGCACTCGCCGACCCACTGGGTTGCTAGTCGCACTCGCTCGCAGTGGACTCCAACCCTCGACCCACTCGAGGCAATCCTCGTTGGTCGCACCCCCCGACGCCTGTTGCCGTTCGCCTCTGACGTCATCTCTTCTCCGCGTCGCGTACTCGCTCGCCTCCGAGTGCTTGATGGTTGATTACAACTGCTTGCCGCCCAGCGCAAGCTGAGTGGCTTCCAGCTCGAGGCCTTGTACCCCACAGCTCTGTTCCACGAGTTCCTAGGTTTCCTGACACTCACACTGGAATGATTGCCTCACTCCTCAACTTTCAATGAATCCAAGCCTGTTTTCCTGCTTGCGGGCAGAAAAAAAACGTAACGGGCAAACCCCTCACATTCGAGACACTGAGTTCCAGGTTCAAACTCTATTACGTGTGTATAGTTGATTTTTGTCTTGTACAAACTAAAACAAGGATAATTTACGGTTTGGCAGGCAACGAACGAAATTGTTTGCGAATATACGGTTTCTTATTTAGCTAATTGTTAGTTATGTGACATTTATACTGCTATAAAGTGTTCGTTTCGGGATTAACCGTACCCACCCTGAACATAAGTAGCAAGGACGATTTAATAACTTAATTATCTTCCGTCGTTATTTGATCACTATGATTTATAACACTTGTTTACCGAAACATTATTCATATTTACCATGCCTTTTGAAGATGTGTTCCAGCTCAGAATAAAATTTCAGATGATTTTTCGTCCATTAGAAGAATTAATGTATAATAATTATCCCAAGGAACTGAGTTGAATGCATTGAAATGGGTCTCGATAAAACAACCGTCTTCGTCATATTTTCACTTTTAGGATTTTGGACTAAAGTACCTACAATCAGTTAAATTATAAGATTTTCTCCACTTAGTAATGCGGTATAAAAGTGCATAAAATTCTTTATATCTGTAAACATCTTAGCTTTGGTAACGTCATTTAGTAGTATTAACTTTGTGGAAATGGAACGGAAGTCGATGAATGGAAATGTGACACAAAGATGGCGGACTCCCATGTAGTAAAAATACTCGTATATAGTCAATTTCGTAAACATTAAGGGACATACAAAATGTATTGGTGTGCCAAATGTAACATTATGATATTGAAACAGCCTTGTAATTTATTTGGTATACTAAAATAGTCATTGTAAAAAGTAATTTCACGTTTTAAGATACGTAAGAAATATGTCATTGCAATGAATATAGTTCTCCTTTTAAGTTCCCAAGAGGCTTAGTAGCATTGCGGTAAAGCGCATGCTTGATAACCTCGAGGGAGGTGGTTCAAGAATCTCGTCACTATAAAAATACATTTATATGTGTTTGTTTATATATGTTATTATATATGTATTTTTATAAAATCTCTTGTCGAAAATCAGGCCCAAAGCCGAGGTTTAAGATTATTTCAAGTCTTTTTCTCGCTTATCGGAGCCGTTTGTAATTGTAAAATATTTTTATTTGTTTCATTTTGCTGTCTGCGCGTGACTGTGACAAGCAACGTTTACGATTCAGGCAGCGAATCCTAGCAGCGGGCGCAGTGAGTCGCGTCTAGAAAGTTTGGTATGTACTTGAAAAGAGAATATTTTATTGATCAGTATATTCATCTCGTTCAGCATTATTTTAAAGAGTTCTATTTTAAATTTCGTGTCCGAATTTCTTATTAAAAGCTTATTTGCAACATGTACAACATGAGCACACATGAATTGGCTTGTAATCGAGGTCAGATGTTTTCACACCACTGGCGAGTACCCGATGACTCGCTCACGGATTTTTTTATCTATATCAAGATAGATACTGATATTGAAAAATATTTAGAATCAGTAAAACTAATTTACTACTGTCTAAGATATACAGGATTAAGAAAAACACAAACAGCGCCCGGAAGGTAAATATACCTTGCAATAAATAAGACGTATACACATTAATATTTTACCCAATGTTATAACTAAAAATAACTCAAATTTTTACCTTTAGAACCATTTTTATATTAACATACCGTATATATTTGCAGATGAGCAATGAATCAGCAAATGATGTTTCCTATCACAGAGCTCTTATACCTGTAAGAAAATGGATGTCAAAATCATTCCCCAAGTATAAAACGCGAGTAGGGTCAACTTATTTTGTGTGTACATTTATAGAATCACATAGCCGTTTACTAATGAATCGTAGTTTGATGATAGTGTCGACAATTTTTCACATGAGAGTAAGATTTCAGTTGTAAGTAACGTTTTACACCTATTTGTAACTTTACTACAAGTAGTTTTAGATATTTAATAAAAATTGTTACACAATGTTTGTAAACTTTTTATCGTGATATTTTTCTCGTAAGGAATCGCCTGCCCGGTGCGTGACTTCTCGGGAATTTCATGCGAGATATCGATATCCATAGTCGACATTCCCAGACATATCGAGGCCCGGGCAGCCGACTGCTATCGGGCCGAGACGCTATCTTGGAGCAGCCCGTGGGGCGGTCCCTACCGCGACCGAGGACACACGCCCGCGCGGTGTCAGATCCTCGATAGCGGGGTGAGTTGCGACCTTTTACTCTTCTTCCTTCTCCTCGCTCTGTATTCGCTTCAGAAGGGGGGAGGGGGAGTGTATTGACAACGCTCGGAAACAGTACTGGTGTTTTGGAATGAGGAAGAAGGGAAGGGGGAGGGGAAGAAAGAAGGAAAGCTCGCGCCGTAGTTGTCGAAGAATGTCCGCGCTCCATCGAGGACGGCACAGGCGCGTTGCCGGGCCATTTGTTCGAGCGCGGACAGGAAGCAAGGGAGTCCTGGCGCTGGACCAAACAAACTGTGACCAGGAAAGGGAGGAGAATAATATAAAAAATGGTCTGTGGAGCTAACGGCCTCATCTCCAAGTTTAATCCCGGCCCGACATGAGGCCAGTTATCATTGGAGGGGGGGGGGGGGGTGTTCCGTCGCCTCTCACCGGTCGCATTTCCTTATAACGGCTATTTGGCCTTTTTTTTACGTTGCCTCCCTTCTCCTTTATCCTAAGTCTTCTCCCTTCTTATTCCCCTCCTTTTTATCGTAAGACGACAATGGCCTGGAAGACGGGGGTGAGGTTTTGATGGGTAATTTGTGCTTCTGAACCTCGGTGGTCAATGTCCACTCCTCCCCCCACTTTTTCCCAAGAAACTCCTGAACGCTATTTTGATCCTTGTCGCCTGTACAGCTCTGGTGAAAAGCATCCGTGCAGTGAGGGGGAAGAGATTTCGCGGACGGCTCACGGTATCGATTACGACTCGGCGTTCTCGAAACACTTCGATGCTGGTATAGATTAAAAAATTTTACCAACATATGTTTTTCGAAAAACCGGAAACCACGTTCGTACTTACCTAACAATCGCACATCAAACACTTGATGAGCTTGATTTGTTACGTAGGGCAGAAACTTGAAATAAACACACTGAGTAAATCAAAGAATATGAATTTTGTAAATCAGGAAAAAAAATTGAAGTCAAACTGAAAAATAGTTTTAACATTATGCATGTGTTGTGACCAACAAGTTCTATGATGTTGTTTCGCAGCTAAACTGATGACTAAACACTTATTAACATTTTTGGGTAACGTTCCATGGTGTCTCTCGCCTTAATTTATTAAGGAAAACGTTAAATACATAAAAAAAATAATTTTGTATGGTAATTTATTCATTAATTTTTATAGGTTTTAAACTGCCTTTTCTTGTTTAGGAAGGTTACAAAATATTTATTCAGAGATCGTTTTTAATTATAATAATACCAAATTTCACCTTAAGTACACTAGCTGAGAGTAAATCTGCACGTCATGTTCCGAGAACAAAATATACTAGTAATGAAGAATGATTTATGAATAATAAATCCCTATATCACCGCTCGTTTATGCATTTTAACGTTAAAGACAATTAAAAAATAGCTTACAAGTTTAATTTTTTTTTTAAATTTGGAATTAAGAAGGTGACTGGGTTCTAGGAAACTTTTCGTGCTGAGACGCAGCGCTCGTGCAACAAATACACTAAAATGGCAATGTTTTGAAATTACAGAATGCGTCAATAATTTGGGATCAATACGAAAATTGTACGAATACGTTCCTGTTCTTAAACATTTGGTGCAACCGTTGGCTATATATATATTTTTAAAGTCTATACCGTCAACACACATTACTTATCAAATAAAATAATGCAATTTATGGAATTTTTCTGGCATACAGAAATGTATAGTTCTTATTTTTTAATTGTGTGACAAAAATAAAAACTCTATAATTTTTCTGATAGCTCGGTGTTTTGGTTTCTAATAACAATTTGATATGCGTGACCTCGTATGGGCGACACGGTTGATTCTAATATCGACCCACACTCGCTGACTAAGCTCATATTCGTATTTATGATCGGCAAGGGCAGAGTTTTCACTCCAACTTAATTACTTGCCAAATCTATCTGTGCCAATAGCGTTTCAGACTACGGTGTTCATTTCTGTAATGCCAAGACAGATAGTATTCTCTCATATAAAATATATGTTTAGTTAATAATAAAGTTTCTCCCACCGACGCCTTGAACACGGTAAAGAAAAATTAAATCTAAAAATATTTTTGAAACGTTTTTAACAAGTATTGATGTACAAGTTTTGATATGTGTCTGTTAATACATATATATATTATAAATGTGTATATAGAAAAAAAATGTTTGTTGGATAACTGAATTTATATCAATGAATTCCTAATGAAGCTAGAAAATTCGTGGTATCCACTCAATATATCCTTGATTCGGAGCCCAAACTTAATGCATAGTTTCAATCATCTTCAGTCCTTGTATGTATGACTACTTGTTTAAAGTACGTACAATATATTGTCGTAAGAGTTAGATTATTATTGTATCCTTCAGAAAAACAACTATCACGGCTACTTAAATTCGCTACTTAAATTCGCTACTTAAATTCGCAAAGACATTCTATAGTAATATTTCAGCTTATCACGAGTTTTATATATATATATATAAAATTACAAATCGTATGATATAGTTTGTGTCTTACAGGCACAAATCCTGTAAGTAGACATAGTACGAAGAATGATGTGTGCGTGATGCATCAAATCAGGCGCATTGAAAACCAAAAATATACGCAATTAAAGGATACTCATAGAACTGATTAAAATGTTCATATGTGTCTTTCATCTTACCAAATAAATTATTTACATGTGTTGTAATTGTATATTAAATAATTTAATCATATCCATTATAGAAATATGTGCTTTTTTACACTGTTACAATACATGTAAGAAAGCATGAAACGTAAAAAAAAAACGAAGTCATGAAAATTTTATAATAATTTATTTTATGTACCATTGTTTATTATAAACCGATAGTAAATTTTTAAAATACTTAAGAGGATATTTTATCTTCTTGATAAATTTATGTTTTTTTTAATTGTATGATTAACGCGTATAAATTCATTTTTTTCTTAAAATTGTGCCAATTAAATGAATTCAGAATTAATGACGTATGTCGAAATCTTAACACACTCATGCCAACTATACAAGCGCTTACCAAAGGAGAATATTTTAGGTAATTTTTTTTTTTTTTTTTGCGTTTACATAGCAATTTATTTAGGTTTTCTTTCATACTCAAATTTAACTTATGTTTCCTAGAAATTTTATTACTTAGCGAGAAAACTCGATTTGCTTTAAGTAGGAAGAATAAGAAATTTTATTTTAAAGAAGATACGTTTTTGCTGTATTACTCACCATGTGTAGAGGATGGCTTATCCCAAATCGTGAAGCTAGAAAAATTTATAAATCATGTTTCTTATTTGTGTATAAATTTCCTTACAACTTAAGATAAATTTGCATTTCCGATGGATACCAAAGGCGAATAGTCATTGAGTTAAAATTTGCGTTTGCGCTTTTTATTCAACATATATATATTTCAATTATGCCTGTCCAACAAAATAAATTGTAGATATGATGTCAATTTGAATAGGTATTATACATATATATGTTAATTTTTTGAATTCATCTGTGCGAGATTTAAATATTTGAGAACCAAAACTTACTCCTTGTGCCTCACAATGTTTCCTGTCTTTAATCATCCAGGAATTAAAGTTTTCTTGAAAGTTGTTGTGGCTGTACAGCAACAAATGTATTCTATATTGAACATAAATGCTGTATCGAATGGATAGGAAAATGTTTGTAATTTTAACAAGTATTTTAAGCACTTTTTTATCAAACAATGTATTGTGTTATATGTGTCACAAAAAGGTGACACTTACTTACGTGATTGATGTACAGAATTATCTGCAATGACATACTTGGGAGAAGGGGAGAAACAAACATTCTTGTTATGTATTTTATTTTTCTCTCTTATCTGTTAAGCATGCTGTTGCATATTGAATAGTATAATCAGATAGGATATTACTAGGCTATTTCCTGAGGAACGGGCCTCTGTCATACCACACTCCCCCTGAATGCACGCGCCCCATCCCTCGGACATAAACCCCGCTGCCCCCTTGCCGGCCTGCATGCACCAGACGGACAAAGTGCCCGCTATTATAGCCGCACATTCTTTAAAAGTTCTTTTTATCGTTTTGGCAGTCGTGGCCGTGACGTTTATGGAAGCCCCAGTTCCGGGTCGACCCCATTTCTCACTGGTGCCTTTCCCCCTCCCAGAAGGTTGCCCTTGGACAGGGAGTGCGAGGTGCCCGAATTGGGGGGATGATGGTGCAAGTCGGCGCACCGCCCCTCTAGGAGACACTTACCCTCCAGTGGTTTTTTGTTTTACTGTTGCAGACGTGCTGCCTAATTCTCTCTAGCTGTCAGATGACCTCGGTGGACATCCCTTAGCGGTGTCTCTCCCGGGTTGACGCGCCGGTCCGGCGGGCTGTATCACGTGGCAGATGTTCTCGCCTAGCACAGAGAACTCCATTGTATCTCGAGCCGGAATGAGCAGAATCACAAGCTGACAAATTATAACAAGATAACTTAAAAACGACAAAAATAAATTAAGAAAATATAAAATTTTGGGTCAGTTCTGTTTGGCATGGGTTGAACTGGCTCTCCGTATCGAAAGTGTAAACATACAATTACTTACAATTTCAATACAAAAACAGATAAAATACAGTAAACTACAGTATAATACAATACGGTATAATGCCATACAATACGAAACAGTACAATACAATACGGATGCAAAATACAATTAAAATACGAATACGAATACAATTAGATACAATCTCAATTAAAATTTTAACATACAAATTATATGGTTTGGTAAATAAATGCAGGTATGCGTGCTCTAAAAACAGCCCCGCATACCAGCAATGCATTTCCCGTGGCCAGTGCTACGTTCACGATCAAGAAAATTATAAAAATTTGAAAAATTTAACAAATAAACTATGTTGAACTTAGACCCTATCGACACTAAAGCAATGCCAAAAAGAGTAGAGACAAATTAACAAATTAAAAATTATTGAGTAGTAAAGGCAAAAATGACAACAAAAATTCCTTTTAATGCAGCCTAAAGGCGTAAGGAGATTTCGAAGTACCTATGTATTCTGGATGTATTTAGGAAATTCTGTAAACTTCTAAAACATTTTAATAACTTAATGTATACAACATATTTATGTTCTCCAATATTACAAAATATATTAAATATTTTCTCATTTTCCATGCAGCGAAAATATTACAAATTTTTAAACTCAATGTATATAGCACTGGATATTTTACAATGCAGCATTGAATACCTTAGAACGAATTTAATATTATATTACATAAAATTAATTTTTTTGCATCGCCCAGGGGTCGAACCGAGGACAAGAATTGATCGAATCAATCAGTATATTAATAAGTAATTTTGTTGATGAATTTTCTACCTTTTCCCGAATTTATAGCTAAGTAATTACAAAATTCCAAGGTGGTGCCCAAATTTGAAGGTGGTGGGCGCCTCAGTAATAATAAATTATTACTGCACTCTAGCGGGGAAATCTTAAAATAATAAGATGGTAATGCACTTTACCAGACAAGTACACACAATATGGTATCCTCCAGCAGATTAAAACAAATGGTGGCAATGTCCTCTAGCAGGTGATATATGTTAACTATTGCTCCTGGTAGCGAGTACTAAACAAAATAAGGAGAATCTAAGATGGTCGTCAGTGTCAAGGTCAAAGCTCAAGATCATACATCAATTTTAAAGTTCAAGGTAAAAGTTGAATGTCAAGGTCAAATTTCAATGTCAAGATCAAAGTTAAAGATCAAGGTCAAGGTTCAATGTCAAGATCAAGGTAAAGGTCAAATTTAATGTTCAATTGTCAACAATCGAGGTCAAATGTATGGTGAACAAAAAAACCCCTACATGGCATCAGCGCACTCTTTCAGACTAAAACAATATGGTTGTCTTCATCGGACGAATAAAATATGGCGGACATGACGTCATACCAGCTGACTATATATACCTTGGTAATGGTGGTGGGAGTTCAGTCTGCAATTGGCTTCTGTGAAGGAAAGATCGGTCGTTTTTAATTTTTTGCTCTTACCAGATTGGAACCAAGGACGGGAATCGATCTAATCAATCATTATATTAATAATATATTTTTTCATGAATTTTGAACTTTTTTTTTTTAAATCGGATAATAAATAAAATTTTTCAAGATGGCGTCTGTAACTATAACTGATACAGTGGTGACATTATTCAAAATGTTGGGTGTGGCATAAGACTTGTTATTACTTTTTATTGAGAATTTAAAAAATATATTAATAAACTACTGGTTTATCTCGTCGGGAATAAAACTGAGGACCGAAATCGTTTAAATAACTAAACATTGGAAGTAAGCAATTTTTAAAATATTTTTTGGAATTTTTTGGAATTTATAGTATTAAAATGACGTCTTTTCAAGATGGCGGCCATAACTAAAAATGCAACAATTATAGAACCCAATATGATGGGCGTATCGAAAAATGACCCGATGACATTATACTCAACCAAGATGGCTGCCATAACAAAACATGCAACATTATATAATCCAAGATGGCGACCGTAACGATATGTGCAATGGTGTTTCTTAAGTAATATTTTAATAAATTTATATTAATTATTTTTATATAAATTTTTTAATTTTTAAATTAAAATCTGATAATAATTACTGATTTTCAAGATGGCGGACATGATGTCATACTAGCTGTCGTTATATATACCTTGGTATTAGTGGTGGGAGGTCAGTCTGCCGGCGGCTTCCATCATTTTTATTTTTTGCCCTCACCGGGTTCGAACCGAGGTCTCCGAGCTCCATGTCGTAAGTAAATGTTTTTTAAATGTTTTATTTTATTAAAATATCATTAATTGAATTTTTTTAAAATTTTAGAATTTTTTCTTTAAAATAAAATAATAAATATAGATTTTCAAGATGGCAGCAGTAACGGAAATTTCAACGGTGACCTCATAATTCAAAATGGTGGTTGTTTGAGAAAATAAGAAGGTGGCGATGACTTCATCCAAGATGGCGGATTCAAGATGGCATATCCAAGATGGTCGCCAAGGTCAAAGGTCAAGGTGAATGTCAAAAGGTTAAGGACAAAGTTAAGGTGTTCCAATATGGCCGCCGTGATGTCAGAGATGGACGTGACAGAGCTCGGTTGGCACCACTCACCAATCCCTGAACGCTGTGCCCGGATGCTCTATTATATACTACTGTAATTATTTTATTTTTTGACCTTCAAACACTATTTTTCATTTTTGCACTAATAGCGTGGTTCAAACTTTTCTTTGCACCAAGCTTTAAGATGATATTAAGATGGTTTAAAATTTATTCAAACGAACTTTAAACTAAGAAAGTTAATTTTTTTTAGTTTCAACCTATATTTAAACGGTAATAATTTGTGTCATTAAAAATTGTTTCATCTAAAGTTTTAGATGAAGTTAAGAATTCATACATCAAATTATAACGGATATGTGATTATTTTTTAAAAAAAAAGTAATAAATTATTTTTTACTTTTAATTATTTTTTGTTATTTCCACCCATTTCTCTAATGATAGGGTAAACCAAAATTTATTTTAACGATAGTTCAAGTCAATATTTAGACAGTTGAAAACATAAAAATGTATTCGACAGTGTACTGGGTAGGGAAGTCTATTTTTTTTTCCAAACCCAGGGTTTTTCAACTCCTTGCAATAGTGGTTTGTATTATCAAAAAATGTTTCAGTCAAAATTTTTTAGATACAAATTGAATGATTTACTAAATATCTGAACGAATTAATTGTTGAGTCTACGAAGGCAGGTATGATTTATTTTTGTCCTCCAACCCTTGTTCATTATACTCCTTGCAATAATGGTTGGTTGTATTAAAAAATTATTTTAGACGAAAGTTGTAGATAGAAAATTTAAGGTTTTACAATAAAACAGAACAGATATAATAGTGTACATCGTAAGTAAATTATTATTGACGTGACAACGTCTAATAAATCGATGAACGCCGGCTGCACGCACGAAAAAGTGTCCCGTAACGCACATTGTCCCACTACGGATGTCCCACTACGGATATGTCCTGTTATGCTCATTGTACGCATGCGTGGCATCTCTCTTCCACTCGATTGGAACAACCATCGATTTGATTTTTCAATCATATTTTCGTCGTTTGAATTATTAGTATTATGTAATTTAACGATCGTCCACCGATTTTTAGCACAATCTCTACGGTTATTAATCCCCCGCCTACCACTATAAGAAATAAACATGGCGGACTACATACGTTTTTAAAACTTCCACAACACAAAACAAAATTTTTATAATTATACATATAACATCTGAAACAATAGTTTCTAATATGGCCTCGTGCCGTGCGGTTAGAATCACTGACTACCATTCCAAAGGTTGATGGATCGAACTCCTGCCGCTGCAATAATTTTCATTTTTGTACTTGTAAAAATAAATACTGCGCGCGCGACACTACAAAAGTAATAAATATATTTGAATTAATGAATGCAAATAAAAGTAAATTTATCAATTAAATTGTAGATTTCATTTCACTCCTTCTTTGTATCCACACAAAATAGTGATAATTCAATAAAAATAATTCAATTTTATTCATAAAAGTATGCAGAGGTAGATTTTATCATACAAAAGATAGAAAAATTTCAAAAAAATTTCGTCCTCAAACAATACAATATTTTTAATGCCTAAATGGTTTGGTTGCAAAAACCTATTACGGCTCAGTCTCAGGCCGAATATATTCCATTTTCTTCTGGATCAATCATTTCATCAATGTTTTGTTATGACGTCACGTTAAACTATCGTCCGTAAACCGACTTTACAGACAACCAATTTTTTTTAAACTCTATCTCTATTTTTTTTGTCAGCCCCCTGCAACCATGGTTCGTCTTATCAAAATTTGTTTCAGGCAAAAGTTTTAAACAAAATTATAAGATTTACAAACATTTTGAACGGATTCATAAGTTTACCTACTAAGGGAGTTAAATTCTACCCCTTATTTTATTTAATCCTTGCAGCAATGGTTCGTAATATCAATTAATTGTTTCATAAAAAAGTTTTAGATGAAATTTATACTATTAATACAAAATTTTTAAGAATTCTAGGTTGTGCCTACAAAGGGAGTTATGATGATCTTTTTTTGTCCTCTAACCCTTGTTTTTTCAACCCTTTGCAGTCATTTATGGTTGGTCGCATAAAACACGTATTCAGACAAAAGATTTTGGTATTATCTACTCCTACGAGTTACAATATTTTCAAACAGTTCTGATATTTTCCATATTATGGGAGTTACAGAAGTTTTCAGTTTTTCGAAAAACCTTCCCCATCTCTACCCCTACGGTCGGATATTGTCCTTTAACGAACTCGACTGAGGTTTTTCACTACAAGATTTTATGTGTCAGTTTGAATGTGATTTGTGAAAAATTGCGACAGTTATCGTATCCAGAATAGTGTGATATGGATACAAAAAATAATATTATATATATATGGAAAATTTTCTTTTAGCTAGAGTTCAAAGAAACACTACTATTTTATCTGTTACCATTGTGCGATTTCTGGAAAATTTTTATATATTTTTTCGTTTCATGTTTCATAGTCTCCCAAACCATCTTCAATTCATATATATATATATATATATATATATATATATATATATACTTTTGAGTTGAAGATGGTTTGGGAGTCTATGGACCATGAAACGAAAAACAATATAAAATTTTTCCGAAAGTCGCACAATGGTAACGGATAAAATAGTAGTGTTTCTTTGAAATCTAGCTAAAAGAAAATTTTCCAATAAATTTATTTCTAAAAATCAAAATCATGTACCAAATGTAAAATCTGTAGAAAGCTAGGCACATATCCTAACTATATAAATGTCCATTATAAATGAGTATATAAACTGTTATAAATATATATCAAATAATTAACACCATAAAAATATAGGTATCTATAACATTTTATTATTAGCATTATCGCCTTAAAATTAAAATTAAGCTATACCTATAATTCACACAGTTCCTTATAATGTTCGGTAAACCGACAATAAGTGCTTTTGCAGCAAAGAACCGACCAAAATATTTTTAAAGAAAATTTAATCAAACGCTCGACGTAAAATTGTAAAATGGTGCGAAAGTCCACGAACTCACATATCTCCTGCCTGTTGTACCATTTCGTAAATTATTGAATAAGTTCTTTAAAAGTTTATCCGCACATATCTTTCCATTTTCCTCCAACGACAGCAGTTATAGAAAAGGGACTCCTCGCCACGGCTTCCACAGGAGGATTAGGAGGATTGGGGTTCCGGCTGTGGATCGTGACGTCACGACGGCTATCTTAAACTCAAAATGTCTCAAATTTCCAAAAATGTCCCTATTTCAAAGGAAAAAAAATCCCCTTTTGAGGGAAAATTCCTCGTTTCATTCCTCAAAAATTTAAAAATTAGAAATTCAAAAATCTTAAAGACTTATGCCTTAGAAAAAACACAAATTCCTAAAAATGGCTTAAGAGTCCTAAAAGCAAACAACCATAAGCCGCTGATATCAGCACATTTTCCTTCGACCTTGAAATTGACCTTTTACCTTGACCTTAAA